>NC_056631.2:195436184-195568684 GCF_002870075.4 Lactuca sativa | reverse complement strand
GGATCAGCTTCAGTTTGATCTATCATTCCCAAATTCTTTCTCCTTTCCACACCTTCAGGAGAAGTGTTCATAAATGCATGTGTTACTCCAGGATAAATATATACCTCATATGGCTTTCCAGATGCCTTCAGTTTTTCCTCCAAAGCTTTAGCAGTCTACAAAACAAAACCAAAAGCACAATATCAAAAAGGGTAATTTGGTCATTTACTGTATTTACTATTTAGCATTACACCACTTTTTTTTTTTTTACTTCTTTACTCTTCACACTCACTTCCTTTTCACTATGAACTATTTCGGTTATTTCTAGCTATTATCATTTCTATTCAAGATAAATTTCAAACAAAAGGGTAAAATGGTCATTTATTCATCATACCTGAACATCCGAAAATCCAACAATGTTGTCAAGTTCTCCAAAATGAGCTTGTACAGGTACTTTAATGTTGGTAGGATCTGCAAGTTCATTAGGAGGAACTCCATAAAATGCAACAGCAGCATCAACCTCAGGGACTAAAACAGAACTTGCAATAGCAAGAGCACCACCCATACAATATCCAGTCACACCAACCTACATCAAATCATCAATCACCACATTAAAATCAACTATAAACTACATTTACTATTTCTTGAAGTAATATCGATCAAAATACCAAAATCATTGTTGTATTTAAAGTATATAAACCTTCTTTGAGCCATTGGCCTTAAGCCAGTTAACTGAAGCTTGAATGTCCTTTACAGCACCTTGCCAATCAAGACCTTCCATTAAATGTTGTGCTTCTGCAGCATCAAGACCAACTTTTCCTCGGTATAAACTGAAATCATGGAAGTGGATTTGATTTATTGATTATGGATTAGAGAAGAAGATGGGAATTAAAAGATTATAATGACAAGTGTTTTGATGGTTTACTCGGGTATAAGTGTTTTGTATCCAGGGTCAAGTTTGGAAATTTTGAGGGCGTGGTTCTTGATTTCAAAATCAACTCCCCACCATTCCTGAAGAACAACGATTCCAGGTGCGTCTTCTTTTCCAACCACATATGCATCAAATGTCTGCAATGAAGAGATAGATATGTAACTTCAAGGTCAACGAATCGTACAAGAAAGGCAGAAGGAACGAACACTAGTATGAGAGTGATCTTGAATAAAGTAGCAAGCTCAAAAATATTGATCAACTCTATAGAATAACAATCTAATGGAGTTGCACGATTAGATCAAAGGATCATCATATGCATCAGACTAAGCATGCGCACGATTAGAACAAAGAAATCGTAGTATGATAATGATTAGGGCAAAGAAACCATCATATGTATCATAATTTGACAGCTCGAAATCGTGGACAAGCAATTTAAAAGTAATCACTCAATAGACAACTGCTAAACTTCTTATCCACAGAGAACAAAGGGCGTTTCAATGGATAATGGAAATACGAAAAGCTTACGGTGTCGTCTCTTTGAATCTGAATCTTCTTGATCTCGGAAGTAGCCATGGATCGAATCTGAAGGCGAGCAAATGAGGGAGTGAGAGTTCTGCTTACAGCTTTTGAGTTAAGGGTTTTTGAGAAGACTCGGGAATAATTGAGCAGTGCCATCGAGTTTGAACCTTTCTACTTCGATTCGATGGCTCAACAACTCGCTACTCACCGACCGATGACTTTATTTTTATTTTTTTAATAAGACCTCGACAAGATATGACTTTTGGGTTTTTATTCAACTGAACTGTGTCGTTTTAAGTATACTTGTTTTCTTTGAAAGTACAAACTAAAATTAATCATTTATTTTTTACAAAAATTGTAAAATTTCTCTATGTGGTTTGCATTTTTTCAAAAGTGAATCCAAAAACTTTTCAATTTGTGAATTTGGTTTTTATTGACAACATTTGTTCTGGATTTGGTTATTTGACTTAATAGCCATTTGTTTTGGTTGTTATCCCACCCAATGTGTATGTTACTTGATGTATATTTGTCTTTTCACCTGCCATTTCATGTATTAGCCAACTACACCATCCCATATGATCCCTAATTCAAAAAGCAATCTATTGTTTTCCCTTTCTATCTGTTTCTCATCACCGACATTCACCTCTTCAACATTGGCATCAGAAGCCCTAAGCACCGATTCAGATGGCATCCTCATGTAATATAAGGTATTACACTACAACTTTATGTTACTTTCATTAATGTTTATACACTAAAGATAGTAAAACATCAATTATATTACATTTATTCACAAAAGATTAAATCTTTTACACCAAAAGAACCTTAAACCTTTACCAAAATAACATCACAAGCTTAAACCTAACAAGAACATCAAAAGTTGCAATCTTGAGGCTTCACCCGTGTCGAACCCTGTCAAGATGTGTCATACGATCATTCAATCATTGTTCAATTACCTCCAATAGATTATTGACGGCCAAAAGGAGCTCTATATCTATAACTTGAGATCTGGAGATGTAAAGTTGTGCGATAAACCTATTGATGGAGTATGGGAAGCCTCTGAGCTACTCCAATATATTACCGTCCTCTCAAAGTTTGATTTTATCTCCTTGAACCTTATTAAAACTTTTTTTTTTTTTTTTTTATGTTTCTCATGTCCTTCCATATATCATACTCGATTTCAAGGATTAAATCTGATTGGAATCGAATGCTTGATGTCATTTCTTTGTTGTGGATTTGTCTTAGAGAACTAGGTTTTGTTTGTAACTTGGAAATATGATATACTTTTCCTATGTGTGGCTCTTTATATGGATAATCTAGGCTACTACCATTTAATTGGTATGACAAATGAAAAGATCCCTAATTTGTAACCAATGTCTTAACTAATTTCTTAGGTAGTAATTGTGAAACCGTGTATAAATCCTTGTAAATATTACATTTACCAGATAATAATCTCAAAAAATGGGTGAATTTGGCATTGTTGCTATGATATTGAGAAACCCATACTTTATTTTCAAGATAGTAATAAATGTGTAGAATTTTATTTGTGTTGTTTAGTAATCATGTAAACATGCATATATACTTCTATATGTTTTTTAGTAATCATATAAACAAAAGTGTATGTAAATTTGGGTTTATTAGAGCTAATTGCATATATATATATATATATATATATATATATATATATATATATATATATATATATTCATCTAATTGACTCACACCAGAAGAATACATGCAACATATTGCAACATTTTCTATCGAGCAGGTCAACTAATTTACAGAAATAAGGTTAGATTTTAATGTTGAAAAGTTATGTCTAAATTATCATGAAGAAAGTATGGTCAAACAGTTGGAAGCTACAGAGAAGAAACCTAAAATCAATGTAAGGACTAAGGCATTGTTCTATCTTCATGAGGAAAACAAGTCTTTTTTAAAGATAAGGATTTAATTGATGAAGTTATGGAAAGTACAGAGAAGCAGAGAACTCTGGACTTTTTGTGGCAAATTATAGGTCGGGCTAAAGATGGGTCAGGGTGTATATAGTTTGATGCTTGTTAAGTTTCTTTTGATATCATTTGATGTTTTTGTCATTTGTACTTGTTTGTTGTGTTTTAAAAGCAATGGTATTATATGTAATTTTCTTAGCTAGCTACATTATACTCTTTTGGTATTATATAAAGTAAAACATATGCATTTTGTGTGGTATTGGTGTTTATGTATTCTATTTGACAAATGGTGTGGAAGATATGTATGTATTGGTATGTACAGGAAATTGCAAATTTTGGTCATTGTAGTTTTCTAATTTTTTTTTTCCAACTAAGACGAAAAGGCAAGTGAAAATACAAATATACCCTCACATGAGGACCAAATCCACAATAAAAATTGTCATTAAAGATCAAATTCTCAAGCATGAAAGTTTTTGGACCCAATTCAAAGAAAGTCACAAACCACGTGAACCACTTTGCAATTTCTTTTTTATGATTAAAGATACTAATGGTATATTATAAAGTAGGTGTATACTCATTATTGTTAATTTTTTTTTATCAAATACATATTCTAAAATAATTGTATTATTTGAATTTTTATTATAATTAATAATATTTATATTAAATTATTGTCATTTTTATTTATATTATAAAATAAATACATATTAATATCATATTGTTTTATGACATATATTTACAACTCGTATATGAATTTTTTTTAGTAACAACTAACATATGGTTTGCATGTGAATAAACTAATGAATAATGACTTTTAAGGGTAATCAACTTTAGATTATATATATATATATATATATATATATATATATATATATATATATATATATATATATATATATATATATATATATATATATATATATATATATATATATATATATATAAAGCTTATTGTTGTGTTCGGTCTACGATTAAACTTCTTCAAATTATTCCAAAAAAAAAAATCAACTATTTGTCTCTTGATTATTTTGTCTTACCCTTGTACACCTTTATGTTTCAATATAATCAAATTGTTAAAAATTTCAATTTTTGGGACCTTGTCCATAAATCTTTTACTTAAATGTTTGTTCATTGATTAAATTGCTATTTAAAATTGTCAATACGAGGGTTGTTTCAGTTGGATGGAGATTTTGGATAGGTTGACAAGGTAACACAATAGAGTGAATACACCATCTTGTACACTATTAATTTGTCGACTACTACCATCGTTTTGGAAAATATTGGTTGACGTACTCAAATTGGAGTTGCAACATAGGAGACTACAAACCATAAATACCCAACCATGTACCCATAACTATGTCTCATATCTACGAGTTATATGTATAAAGTGGTGTTTAATGGGTTGAGAATGGTGGGGTACATGGTTATGTCATTGAGGAGTCACATAAGTTCATCATAATACACAACCACATAGAGGGTCGTCCATTTGGCCGTGTGTTTTCTCCGGTAATACATAATTTGGATTATGATAAGGGGAACTAGTTCTAACGTGAAACCATTGTTCCTTCATAGCATGAGATAATCCATTAAAGAATATGCATCCCCCCGTTATGGTCTTGGTTTGAAGGTTTGGGGGCTTATGCATTACAAGTAGCCGATGACATGGTTAGTTCTAATAAGTCAACTATTTTACCACAAAGTGGTTTCTTCAAAAGAGGAAGAGTTATGGATGGTTGTTATGATAGAATAGGTGGAATCTTTGCATAAGAACAAGACGTTGGAGCTTTGTTCACTTATGACTTACCTAAACTTAAGGGAATATAGGTCATGGGTAATAAAAAGACCGATTTAGCTAAAGCAAATGCAACTAGGTTCTAGGC
The DNA here is from genome assembly GCF_002870075.4 of Lactuca sativa. Classification (NCBI taxonomy): domain Eukaryota; kingdom Viridiplantae; phylum Streptophyta; class Magnoliopsida; order Asterales; family Asteraceae; genus Lactuca; species Lactuca sativa. The sequence continues at coordinate 195,563,432 of NC_056631.2, read as the reverse complement.
ACGACATAACATTTCTATACACACCATTTTAATATCAAGTAGTTCGAGAGGGTTACACATCACATAATTGAAATGATATCAACAACTTAACAAAAATAAAAAAAGAAACTCATTTTACAAACAATACACAAACCATTTGAGCATCAAATATACCAAATCATTGATTCCTAAGATGGTGTTTCTGTTTAGTATTACCTCAATTATGATTGAGCTCAAGCTCATAAATAACGGTTCATCCAGGCTTGGAAACGAGACCATGCCACGTCAGCTGTACCAGTTATGTTTTCGTCAATCATCCCTAAACTCTTTCTCCTTTTCTCACCTTCAGGAGAAGTGTTCATAAATGCATGTGACACTCCATGATATAAATGTACCTCATATTGCTTTCCCGATGCCTTTAGTTTTTCTTCTAGAGCTTTCGCAGTCTACAAAACAAGCCCAAAATTAACTATAATATCAAAAAGAAAATATAAATAATTGAGGACAAATTTGTAAAAAGTTGTATTTAGTAGAAATAAGTTTCATTTATGACTTTTTTTTTTCATATGATCATTTACAATTTCAATTTATATCATATCTACATAAAAACTTTATTATTATTATTATTCAGCATGAATTCTAGAAAGAATGATTGTCAAAATTTTCATATTAAGACTACTGATAGGATACAAAAAAAATAAAAAAAAGGTACTCCAAACAAACCCCCATACACCACTAGATGAAGGAAAAAACAACAACAAAGAAACAACCCCTAAGTGTTGTTTCTATTTGATTTAATGGTAAATGAACTTAATAGGGACATACATAAGGGCATTTTTTTTTATAAGCTTTTATATGAAAAACTAATGCTTTATTTTTTTTTCTTTCAAAGATATCAAAAAAATTTCAAATTTTTTTTTTCAAAATGCATCAAAATTTGTGGCTATGAAACAAAGTTTGATAACCATTAGATGTGAGACTGGTTCGATTTTTGAATAAAATTGAACCAAAATTTTTGGTTTTTGATTTTTGAAATACCAAACTATTGATATTTTTTCGGTTTCTTGTTTTCTTGTAAAGCTTTAGAGTTGTGGTGTTCTTGTAGCCATATATATTGTTAATAAAGTTTCATCATCATGCTTAAACTTCAATATATTTCATGAATATCTTTACAAAACTAGTATATCATACTTGCGTCTAAAACTCATTGGTGGTTAATAGGGTTTGTAAAAAAAAACACAAAATTGCAAGCGAAAAAGGTCTCATAATGACAAAAAAAAAAAAAAAAACAAAACAAAACAAAAAATAAACTATTTTAGAAATCAACATTTTTGTTTTTGTTTTTCGTAAAAACCAAAAAGTTTATGGTTAATGTGTTTTTTTATATAAAGAGCAGGAAAAAATAAAATACCAAAAAAATGATGTATTCTAAAAAAATAAAAAATTCAAAGTCAAAAACCGAAATTTTCGGCTCGGTTTTGGTTTTAGTAACAGATCCTTTCTCACATTTAGTGGTTAACGAAGTTTGTTCCATGGGTAGAAATTATATTGTATATTAAAAAAAAATGTTTTCATAAAAAAGATGTTTTTAAAAGTTTTTCTTGGTATGATTGTTTTTAAAAGAAATTTGAATGGTTCTAAAAGAAAAAAAATAAATAAAGTGAGGGCTTTTCTAAAAGAAAAATAAAATAAAATAGCGGATTTTCAATAAAAGCTTGATATTGTAGGGGTTTTTTCTAAATATTCCCCTTTCTTTTAGACTTAAATATATAAGTAGGTCTTAATAAGTTACGCGAGTGAAGGGAACATAATCCATTTACACATCCTTTTAACCTTTTTATCCTTCAACATCACTTCATTATTACTATGAGGTATGTGGGTTGTTCGTCGCTATTGTCATTTGTATTTTATATTAGTTCTAAACACAACGTAATTCGGTCATTTACCATCATTCATACTACTTGTTACGTTTTTACTTCCTTGCTCTTTCACTCTCACATGTTTTTTACTACGAACTATGTGCCTTCTTTTTAGCTATTCTCATATTTATTCATCATAAAATTGATATAAAAGGTACCTTTTTGTCCGAAAATCCAGCAATATTGTCAAGTTCACCGAAATGAGCTTGTACAGGTGCTTTGATTTTAGCAGGATCTGCAAAGTGAAGAGGAGGAACTCCATAAAATGATACAGCAGTAACAACATCAGCGACACAAACGGAACTTGCAATAGCAAGAGCACCACCCATGCCAAATCCAGTCACACCAACCTAGATGAAATCATCAATTAATCACGACATTAAAATCAACTAAAAACTACATTTGCTATTTCATGCATTAATATCGAGTAAAATACTATAGCTATTGGTGTATTTAGAAACCTTCCGTGAGCCATTGCACTTGAGCCAGTTAACCGAAGCTTGGATGTCCTTTAACGCACATGGCCAATCAAGACAATCCATCAAATGTTTTGCTTCTACAGCATCATGACCAAATTTTCCGTGGTATAAACTGAAATCATGGAAGGGTATCATTCATTAATTATAAAAACGGAGATCAGAGTTGAATTAGTTAAGTTTATGATGAGATGTTATGTACTACAAGCCTAGAAGTAAGGTTTGATAGTTTACTCGGGTATAAGTACTTTGTAGCCAGATTCAATTTTAGAAATTCTGAGTGCATGGCTCTTGATCTCAAAATCAACTCCCCACCACTCGTGAAGAACAACGATTCCAGGTGCGTCTTCTTTGCCAACCAAATATGCATCAAATATCTGCAATGAATAGATGTGTAGCTTCAAGGTTAACAAATCATCTTTCTCAAAATCGATGTTTACACAAAGCAAAACATCGAATTTCTCTCCATTTCAGCTTTCTCCTGACATTTCCTTTTTTTTTTTCCTAACTATAATAAACAAAAACGAATACATATACAAATGTATAAACGCCAAAAGAAAACTACTGAATTTCTAATCAACATGGAACAAAGGGCATTTCAGTAGGTAAAGGAAATATGAAAAACTCACAATATCGTCCCTGTGAATACGAATCTTCTTGAACTCGGAAGTAGCCATGGATGGAAGGCGAGCAAAAGAGTGAGTGAGAGTTCTGGTTTGGAGTAGAGGAATTTTAAATATTGAAGGGTACTCCTAAATGCACGAGTAATTTGTGTTTTGTGTAAAACTATAAACGTGTAATCAATTTAACTTGTCAAGCCCCTGCCAATTATTCTATCTTTGTAGGGCCGTAACGAGAAAATTGATAACATACCAAAATAAGAATTGACTATAAATTTTGTTTCTTAATTGATTCATCCAGAGGCAGATTTTAAGGTACAAAATCCAGTTTAAGTTGATGAAGTCATAAAGGTTCTGACATTTTGGTAGTGTAACCGAGGCAAATTTTAAAGACGGAAATCCAATTTATGTGGGGGAGAATTATAACATCTATTTTCTGGACTGATCAACTAAAGACTTCTGGAGTTTGAGATTAAGGTTTCGGGAAAACTGAGGCCGCGACACGGGTTGAAAGGTATCGCGATGTAGACACGTCATTCAAATTGCAGCGCAGTTAAGAAGTGTATGCCGATGCGGTGGCGCTTCAAAACCCTAGGTCTAGGGCCTTGGGCCCTATTTAAGGAACTTGATGTGAGGGTTTGCTCATTTTCCTCTAGCCTCCACCTTTAGAAAGCCCTAACCTTGAAACCCTAGCCTCTTTAATCCCTCTTTGTTGTTCTTGAGGTATCTTGGTGGAACTTGAGGAAGACGCAAGTGATTGGTGTTGTCAAGAAGCTAGATCCATAAGCATTTAACCTTCTAATTATAATATGCATCTTTGTAATTTCTCAAGTTCAAGCTTTATGCATCCTTCTTTGTAGATCTAGATTTTTATGTTTGGTCCCTTTATTGATGTTTAGTTGGAGTTTGGAAAACTCCAGATCCAAAGGTTGCATCTTGATTACTTTGAACCCATGGTGGTAGAGAGAAGAGATTTTTTTATCTTGCTATTTGGTTCATGCATAAAGATTGTAGCATTTGTCCCCATTCATAACCTACATTGAGTATTGTGTGTTTTGAGGCATGCAAATAGATAAAGTTGGAAACATTATCCATCAAGTCGATATTTTGATATTATCCAGAGAGTTAGAACCTTAATCTCAAAGGGTTAAGCGCTTAACGAACTTGGATTCTACTAGAGCTAGCACGACACGACCAAGGAGGGTATGTGATGTGGTGTCGTGTTTGGATCGCGACTGTTTTATCTGATAGTGACCGCGATACGGCTATGGAGCTAGTTATGACGCGAAGGATGTTGACCATTGACCATAGATGTTAAATGTGACTTGAGCATTTGGAGCATTCTCATGGAGCATTTGAGTTCAATGGAGCATTTAGAACTCAATAGAGCACTTGAGGTTCATGGAGCATGTGACAAAGAAACGGATCATCTAAGAAGGGAATGGATTAGCAGGCAAAAGAACAGATCAAGTGACAAAGGAATGGATCTTCTAAACGGGGCTAAGGAGCAACTTAGAGCAACTTGGACTAACATGGAGCAACATTGTAACATCCAGAAAATTCATGAAAAAATTAAACTTTTAAAACAACCCATAAATCCTCATTGTTCACAAAATAGTTTCAAAACATTTCAATATCAGAGTTTGCCCAAAATCATAAAAACAAAACACGAGGAGGTGCACAATCACGCCTTCACCTTCCCGCGATCCTCTGATGTACGTGAAACATAATCCAAAACTGTAAGCCCAAATCTTAGTGAGTTCCCCCAAAATACCAAAACACATACAAATATCACACAAACTAAAAACAGTGTACTATGGGTTCGATCAACCATCGCGTTGGAATATCCCAGGCCCTACAACCATCTAGTTGGAATGTCAACATACTTTGGGTCCAGTTAACCATCAGGTTGGAATACCCTAGACCCCTCAACCATCGGGTTAAAATGCCAACATACTATGTCACAACTGTAAATTTTGAGCCATGTAATCTATGCATTCAACCTAATGAGAATCAAAAACTTCAATCAAATACAAGATACAAGTACTATAAATAGTCATCAAACAATTGGAGACCCTAGAAGTTCTTATTAAGTCTATTTTGGACTAGAACTTCCTTATTGGATCCAAATGGACCAATAAGCTTCCAATTAGACTATCATGGGCTTAGAACCCTAATTGGACTCTAAGTGGACCCATATTTACTTATTCCAACATTTTAGGTCATGAATGGAATGGATTAAGAGCCTTGATACATGAATAACCTAAAACTAGTTCAAGAAAAACATAAAAATCCTACTACACTCCTTTAGACTTAAAACACACCCTAATTAACACTAATATTGGGCTTAGGAGCAAAAAGCCCAAAAACCTTTTTTTTTCCCCACCATTCTCGGCCCAAGGCCCAAATACAAGGGAGGTTGACTTTGGTTGCCACCTCACTATTATCTAGTCGACTTCTAGGCATATCACATACCTCCATGCATGTATCACTTCAAAGTCACTTCCTTTCTCTCTTCTCTTCTTGTTTGGCCGAGAGCAACACCACACACACCAAAAATATCTCAACTTTCTCTCTAGAACACACAAGAACTCTCCTTCCTCCCCTCTCCAAAAATCTCAAAATTTAGGGACTTTCCAAGAGGATTTTGCAAGTAAATCATCATCTAAGGTAAGATTATGCATAGATCTATGGTTTAAATTCTTTTGTTATCAAAATCCTTCCCTAATCTATACAAAAATCGTGATCTTACACCCTAGAATCATCTCAAAACTCAAGATCTTCATCCAAGGGAGCCAAGGCCAAAAATCACTTCATTTCTTTCATCTTTTCTTCCAAAAACCGAGTCAACACCCCAAGGTGAGATTCATACCCCTATTTTCTGTTTTCATAAGTTTTGTGGGGGGGGAATACAAGTGAAAGTGTAGATCTATATGTGTTTGTATGCCTTGTATGATTTCCATGCTTATATGTATGCCTTTATGTGTTTTTATGTTGGATCTAGCCTCAAAACCCATCAAAACCGAGATATATCTTGTGTTAAATGATTTTAACTTCAAATATATTTCTAAACACTAAGTGCTTCAAGAAAAATGGCTAAGTGGTTTAGTAATAATTATCTTTGGGTTAAAAACACAAATTTTGGGCCTAAAATGTGAAAAATGCAAAAATAAGGGCCCAAATTGACATTTCACAGATTCTGATGGATGAGGTGTGCCAAAACAGTTTCTATAAATAAATTTCTGGAAATATACTCATTTAGGGGATTAAAAACATAAATTCCAAGCTTAATGGGCTAAAAATGAAAATTTCGGCCCAATAAGGCCCATTATGCGAATTTTTCTGTTTTGGAGGGCCAAAACTGTAACTTTCTGTAAAACAGTGGACTATAAGTGTTCCAAATCCTTTTCAAAGGTTTAAAATGCTTTTTAAATTTAAAAAGGACCAAAGTTGCAAAAATTTTCCAATTTGGGCCAAAATTGTCAAAATTGCGAAAAGATGGGCTAAAACCGAGAAAAACTGCATTTTCAGGGACTTAAACTGTTTTCTTTGAAAAATATGCTGGAAAATATTAATTTCAATAATTTTTGGTGTTAAAATGTCAAGAAAAATAGTTTAAGGACCAAACCGGGAAATATTTAAATAAAAGGGTTGAAAAGGTAAATTTTACAAATAATGAGGGGCTGAAAACAGAAGTGTTTCAAGACTGATTCAATATGTACAATTTGATCAAATAATGACACCTCGAGTATCAACGAAATACAACTCATCACAATACCAAAAGTCGTTGATAAACGAATTGGCTCGGTCTCGCGCCAATGGAAATCTACAACTACTAACTCTTCAATACATACAAATAACGTTTGGTAATACATATACATGCGAGTGTGCACAGACGTCTACGCACCATCTTTGGGCCCCACAAGTGTAAAATCTTGTTCGTTGAGCCTAGCTAGCCCAATGACCTGATCTTAAGGCCCGAAGACATTTTTTTTACGAAGTGTTGGATTTTACCGATCCGACACGACGTAAATGGACTTTCAATGGCTTGTATACTACTGGTCCCCAAGGGTCCTTTGGTATTGCTAGTAAAGTCTGCATTTCATGCGAGGCGGGTCGGGGACCCCTCGTACATTTTATCCCCAACCGGCTAATGGAGTTACTGGGGTCTTCGTGACCTCTTTCTCTTCGGATGTGGGACTACACCTTGTCCGGGCGATTGGATAACGTGATTAGTACTGACGACGCCTTCGGGAATCGTTGGTATATCTATAAACTGGGCGTTTGTGTAATGCGGGTTTGTAGTAAATAATCATTGCTCGAGAACCTTCCAACGTCGCCTGGGACTGACACTACTATTTTCATAATGGTTTCAACGCAACTCAATGGATTCTGTCACAACTAGCATTTTTAGCTAGGAAATTCTATCCTCATATAAACATCATCCATTGTAAAAGCATGTACTCTAAGTGAATACAATACTCTATCCTCGTTTAAGATACACCTCATATGTTCAACTAAGGGTGGGAAACCTTAGCAATCCCGGTCCAAGTTCCTTACGAACTAAAATTCTCTTATTGGGTCTAGAAGCCCTAAGTGGGCTCTAAATAGACCACATTCACAAAACTTTAGCATTTGGGCCATGTGGACCTAAAATGATCCATCTTATCTCTAATGAGCCTTGTTGGGCCATAAAGGATTTCATTTGCCCCAATGGGCCGAAAATTTATTTTTAGGCTTCATAAATTCGAATATGGGCCCAAGATGATTCCTTTCCTCTCTCCTTAGCCCAAATAGGCCCATGTTAATAAAAAAAAAAAAAAGGAAGAAAAGAGATAAGAATGGTGAAGGAAATAAAAACAAAAATTGGAAATTATGGGAAAATTTGTGAGGATGCCACCTACTTATTGCATGGTGGATATCCATGCAATGTCACCTCACTTCTCTTCTCTCTCTCTCTCTTCTAAATCTCGGCCTAAGGCCATTTTCCCTCACCAAAAATCATTCATGCTTCCTTTCACTCTCAAAAACCCCAAGAACTCTCCCATTTCCTCCTTAAACCCGTGAGTGGGTGTGTGTGCACAAGAAAGTTCATCAAACTCACATACTAGAAACATCATAGTTTTGAGGATCCTCTCAAGAAGCAAGCTAGGCCGAAATCTCTCACTTTCTTCATCAAAAACCGAAACCTTCAAACAAGGTGAGATTCATACCCCTATTTTCTGTTTTTATGAGTTTTTGTGGGGGGGAATACAAGTGAAAGTGTAGATCTATATGTATTTGTATGCCTTGTATGATTTCCATGCTTATATGTATGCTTTTATGTGTTTTTATGTTGGATCTAGCCTTAAAACCCATCAAAACCGAGATATATCTTGTGTTAAATGATTTTAGCTTCAAATATATTTCTAAACACAAAGTGCTTCAAGAAAAATGGCTAAGTGGTTTAGTAATAATTTTCTTTGGGTTAAAAACACAAATTTTGGGCCTAAAATGTGAAAAATGCAAAAATAAGGGCCCAAATTGACATTTCACAGATTCTGATGGATGAAGTGTGCCAAAACAGTTTCTATAAATAAATTTCTGGAAATATACTCATTTAGGGGATTAAAAACATAAATTCCAAGCTTAATGGGCTAAAAATGAAAATTTCGGCCCAATAAGGCCCATTATGCGAATTTTTCTGTTTTGGAGGGCCAAAACTGTAACTTTCTGAAAAACAGTGGACTATAAGTGTTCCAAATCCTTTTCAAAGGTTTAAAATGCTTTTTAAATTTAAAAAGGACCAAAGTTGCAAAAATTTTCCATTTTGGGCCAAAATTGTCAAAATTGCGAAAAGATGGGCTAAAACCGAGAAAAACTGCATTTTCAGGGACTTAAACTGTTTTCTTTGAAAAATATGCTGGAAAATATTAATTTCAATAATTTTTGGTGTTAAAATGTCAAGAAAAATAGTTTAAGGACCAAACCGGGAAATATTTAAATAAAAGGGTTGAAAATGTAAATTTTACAAATAATGAGAGGCTGAAAACAGAAATATTTCAAGGCTGATTCAATGTGTACAATTTGATCAAATAATGACACCTCGACTATCAACGAAATACAACTCATTACAATACCAAAAGTCGTTGTTAAACGAATTGGCTCGGTCTCGAGCCAATGGAAATCTACAACTACTAACTCTTTGATACATACAAATAACGATTGGTAATACATATACATGCGAGTGTGCACAGACGTCTACGCACCATCTTTGGGCCCCACAAGTGTAAAATCTTGTTCGTTGAGCCTAGCTAGCCCAATGACCTGATCTTAAGGCCCGAAGACATTTTTTTTACGGAGTGTTGGGTTCTACCAATCCGACACGACGTAACCGGACTTTCAATGGCTGTAGACTACTGGTCCCCAAGGGTCCTTTAGTGTCGCCAGTGGAGTCTGCCTTTTTGCGAGGCGGGTCTGGGACCCCTCGTACATTTTATCCCCAACCGGCTAATGGAGTTACCGGGGTCTTCGTGACTTCTTTCTCTTCGGATGTGGGACTACACCTTGTCCGGGCGATTGGATAACGTGATTAGTACTGACGACGCCTTCGGGAATCGTTGGTATATCTATAAACTGGGCGTTTGTGTAATGCGGGTTTGTAGTAAATAATCATTGCTCGAGAACCTTCCAACGTCGCCTGGGACTGACACTACTATTTTCGTAATGGTTTCAACGCAACTCAATGGATTCCAAAAGAACTAGGGGAACATCGGGTTTCCCTAGGGTTTTTATTACATACAGATTTGAAACGCATACATCTTCAACGAACATTTTTTTTTTACAAGTATAGAAACAAACAAGCATACCTATGGATCTTCACAAACGTTTTCCAAAGCCTTTCTTTTCAGAAAATATCGGATTTTCTGGTAGTTTTTCAAACAATACAAACATTGGATTTCAAACATTACTTATGAACTCACCAACATTTCATATGTTGACGTTTTTCAAAATACTTGTATTCTCAGGTAACAGATAAAGTGAAGGATGAATTGTACTCTATGACGTTTTGCTGTCGTTTAACTAGTATCGAACAATCACTTTCGAGAATGTAATGTTTTGAGGCAATGTAATGAATGTAAACTCTACTGGTTGTACAATATTAATGCATGGTGACGAATGTTGTTATGTTTCATATATATTCAATGTTATGGTATTCAATTGAGTCACGACAGCCCCCGGACATTTCCGCCGTCTGGTTCGGGGGTGTGACAGGTTGGTATCAGAGCTTTGTTTATAGTGAACTAGCATGTCTAGCCACACATTGATATGCAACTATAAACCAAAAAGAGGGACTAACATAACTCTGAACAAAACAAAGTAAATAAAACACCCTTGCTTGCATTAGGAATAGGAACCTAACACCGAACCAAACAATATAATGCTAGTATCTCGTTTAATTCAGGACTGTTCTTAGTTGTATCAAGGAGCGGATGTAGCCTGATCAACTACATTCCCTCCAAGGTACAACCATCACATGTCGTGAAGAGATCGTGATAACTAGGAACCTAAAATCATACCCCTTAATCTCCAAGAAGGGAACCCCAACTGAATCTATGCAATAGTCGTAGAGTTATAGGAGTAATTGGTATGCTATTTGTTTCTAGTATTCATAGCCCATCGTGCAATACGCTATAGACGAGTATCATTAGCCAGGAAACCCTATCACCCTAGTCAAGGAATAGTCGGGTGGCTCGACCCAGAGGAAGAACCCCAGGAGAGACACGAAGTAGAACTCGCAGGTGAACCCGCTGAGTCAATAGTGGACCTCGAAGAGGAAGAGCCGGAGGGCAGTGACGATGACGACACGGATGTAGAATCCAATGACATCAATCCTCCATGTAAATCCAGGGCACCGACTTATAGTGTGGGCCCCGGTGACCCCATGCCCCCTCGGGCACCCGATATTTGGGGATAAAGTCACCAGTAAGGAATACTACCACACCACGGTAAGAGCTGAGGTCTCTTTAATTTTAGCCACAGAGGACCAGCTGACCAGGCCCTCCCAGTCGTGGTGCGACGCACTCAAGGTATCGATAACCAAGCTCAGGACACCCCAAATCGAACGAAACAAATGTGAGTTGCTATTAAGAGAGATGAGAGGCAAACACGGGAAGTGAATGGAGACTCTCGAGCGAGACAGTTAGTTTGGGAGGTACGCCTACGAGATACCGAGCAACAAGTAGCTCGTCTCCGAGGTGCATCCACATCATCAGCATCACCACCAGACACTTCTCGCCACGAATAGGATCATCCTTTTCTAATTTCCCCTACTATCCGACATGACTCTCTTTCGTGTGCTAAGATGGTACATACCCCTGAAACGATTATGCGTTATATTTATTTCACATTGCTGCAACGACTCAATTATATGCACAAGCGAACCCTCAGAACCACTAGATACTTAAGGATCTCGAAACTAAAACAACCCATATAATCTAAGGATAGACGTAACAATCGTTCCAGATCTGTGATCACCTATTACCACAAAATACATCATAGGGATGTAGACGGAGGTAGTAAGAATTTTACAACAAGATGCGAAAATTTATAGAGTACAATCAGGAATGACGATCATTACTTACGATCTGGGTTATCAATGTGCATCAGGAAAATGCCACCCCGCAAGAATAACAAGCGCACCCGCGAGACACCACTCCTGCAGATGGACTCTGCTACATTCCAAGCTGCTGTAATGGCAGCAGTAACCGCTGCCATGGCACAGATCAATGCCAACAACCCTAATGGAGGCAGGAATAGCATTGACAACCCCAGCCAAAGGAACAAACATGGAAACCAACAAGTGACAACCTGTCAAGGAACTCCAAACCCCACGCTTAAGAGCAGGAAGCTGAGGTCTGGAGGTAAGAGAAAGGGACAACACACTCAAGGGTTCTCAAGGGAGCAACGTGTTGTTGCTGTTCATGCGACCACGACCCCTATTACACCAGCAATCAGGAGACCATATGCTGGAAACCTCCCAAAATGCAACCAGTGCAAATTCCATCATAAGGGAGCCTGCAGGGAGATGCATTGTAACAAATGCAACCGAAAGAATCACATCGCCAAATTCTGTAGAACTTATCCATGCCAGAATCATCAGCCAAATGAAAATGACAACAATCGCAACAACCCTAACAACAACACCAATGATGAAACCAGTCGCACTTGCTATAGGTGTGGAGGAACTGGTCACATCAGGCGCAATCGCCCTAGGGATAACAATCAAGGAGCAAAAGGATCAGAAATGGTCCTGACCTTGGGTTAAGGCAAAGCAGACCAAGACCCGACAGTTGTTACTGGTATGTTCCCATTTAACAACTCTTTCGCTTACCTCTTATTCAATGGTAAATCCGAGTGAAGTTTCAGTTAGTAACAAATTCAAACACTTACTAAAACAACATCCCCAAAGCTAAGCTTAGCCTTTTCAATGGACATGGCCAATGGGGAAAAATGATATAATCTAGGGTACTCATGTGGAGTACGCCTTAATACTAAACGACCATTCATTACAAGTAGGTTTCATGCCAGTAAATATTAGGAGTTTTAATGTGATAATTGTCATGGTTGGGTTAAGCCCCCACCGTGCTGATACCATGTATCGCGAAAAGGCCGTTTCCTTTCACGTTCCTAATCACGAAAACTCTAATAATCCATGGTGATAAACCTGGCGCAAATCCTCTTCCTATCTCGTGCATCAAGGCACAGAAGAGCCTGCACCAGAAAAACTCCGTTTTCCTCACTCATGTTGTGGACAAGATCAAAGAAGAGGTAGGCATACAGAGTATTCCAGGAGCTTGTGATTTTCCCAAATGTGTTTCCTAAGGAACTTTCGGGAATACCCTAGAGAGACGGGTTGAATTTCGAATCAACCTCATATCGATAACCACATCAATTGCCAATTCACCCTATAGGTTGACTCCCGCCAAAAATTCACAAGTTATCCTGTCAACTGAGTAGAATTGTTGCGCAAGGGATTCATTAGACCAAGCTTCTCATCCTAGAGAACTCCGGTCTTGTTTTTCAAGAAGATAGATCCTTCCGAAGCTCCAGGAAGCTCGTTACTTCTTTAGAATAGATCCAAGAATCGGTTATCATCAACTCTGAGTCCAAGAAGGCGACATTCCAAATCTGCATTCCGAACTCGTCGCGATCATTTCGAATTCATTGTGATACCCTTCAGTCTAACAAATGCTCCCATGGTTTTCATGAACCTTACGAACCAAGTCTCCCAACCATTCCTAGTTAGCCCTGTCACTATTTTCATCGATAACATACTCATCTGCTCACAAAGCGAGAACGAAACACCATCATCATCTACGACCAGCCTAGAAAGCATCAAAGCTGGGAGTGTCGCGCTGAAAGCACTACATGGATGGATAAAACTCTCGCAATCGAATGACGAAGCTTTTTGTTATAAGCGTAGAGTTGGGTGTTATCTGGATGATTGTCGATAGGCTAACCCAATCTGCCCATTTCCTGCCAATACAAAAAAATCGAACAAGATGGAAGGATTAGCTTGGATCTATATCCAGGAGATCGTGAGACTCCATGAAATATAGGTATCTACCATCTCGGACCGAGATAACATGATTACATCAAGACTTTGACAGTCATTCCAGAAGGCTATAAGGACATAGCTAAATATGAGCATTGTTTGCTACTCTCAACCGCTAGCCAAAGCGAACGGACTATTCAACCACTCAAATTCATGCTATAAGTTTAGGTGCTCGAATTCAGCAAGTCATGGGATACCTGATTGCCCGTGATTGGATTCCCCTACAATAACAGTTATCGCACGAGCGTCAAGATTGCTCATTTCGAAACTCTCTATAGTCATAAACGCATATCACTCGCCAGTACTCTCATGAGAGCAGAAACCATTTGCGAAACAACAGAGAAGATAATCCAAACCAAAGCTTGACTTCAAGCATCGCGAGACCAACAGTAGAGCTATTTCGACAAGCGGCATAAGCCATTAGGATGTCAGGTCAGGGATCGCGTGCTAATAAAGGAATTTCCTTGGAAAGAAATGATTCGCTTTAGGAAGCGAGAAAACTAAACCCACGCTACATCAGACTATTCGAGCTTCTCGCTCAGATTAAAGACATATAGGCTGTAGCTGCCTGTAGAGCTCAGCAACATGAACCCTGTGTCCTGTGTCTTGAATCTGAAAAGATGTATATCAGATGACACTCATATCATTCCTTTACGAGAAATCGGAGTAAGCGAGAATCTCATGTTTGTCTAAGATTCAGTCAAGGTATTGGGTAGGGAAGTAGAACATACAAAACAAAGCCCCATTATGATTGTGAAGGTTCCATGGAACGCTAAGCGTGGACCGAAATTCACATGGGAAACGTGCAGATCAGATGAAGTGCCTATTCTCTCATTCGCAAACCTATCCTTAGAAAGAATTTCGGGACGAAATTCCCTCTAACGGGGGGATGATGTCACAACTAGCATTTTTAGCTAGGAAATTCTATCCTCATATAAACATCATCCATTGTAAAAGCATGTACTCTAAGTGAATACAATACTCTATCCTCGTTTAAGATACACCTCATATGTTCAACTAAGGGTGGGAAACCTTAGCAATCCCGGTCCAAGTTCCTTACGAACTAAAATTCTCTTATTGGGTCTAGAAGCCCTAAGTGGGCTCTAAATAGACCACATTCACAAAACTTTAGCATTTGGGCCATGTGGACCTAAAATGATCCATCTTATCTCTAATGAGCCTTGTTGGGCCATAAAGGATTTCATTTGCCCCAATGGGCCGAAAATTTATTTTTAGGCTTCATAAATTCGAATATGGGCCCAAGATGATTCCTTTCCTCTCTCCTTAGCCCAAATAGGCCCATGTTAATAAAAAAAAAAAAGGAAGAAAAGAGATAAGAATGGTGAAGGAAATAAAAACAAAAATTGGAAATTATGGGAAAATTTGTGAGGATGCCACCTACTTATTGCATGGTGGATATCCATGCAATGTCACCTCACTTCTCTTCTCTCTCTCTCTCTTCTAAATCTCGGCCTAAGGCCATTTTCCCTCACCAAAAAACATTCATGCTTCCTTTCACTCTCAAAAACCCCAAGAACTCTCCCATTTCCTCCTTAAACCCGTGAGTGGGTGTGTGTGCACAAGAAAGTTCATCAAACTCACATACTAGAAACATCATAGTTTTGAGGATCCTCTCAAGAAGCAAGCTAGGCCGAAATCTCTCACTTTCTTCATCAAAAACCGAAACCTTCAAACAAGGTGAGATTCATACCCCTATTTTCTGTTTTTATGAGTTTTTGTGGGGGGGAATACAAGTGAAAGTGTAGATCTATATGTATTTGTATGCCTTGTATGATTTCCATGCTTATATGTATGCTTTTATGTGTTTTTATGTTGGATCTAGCCTTAAAACCCATCAAAACCGAGATATATCTTGTGTTAAATGATTTTAGCTTCAAATATATTTCTAAACACAAAGTTCTTCAAGAAAAATGGCTAAGTGGTTTAGTAATAATTTTCTTTGGGTTAAAAACACAAATTTTGGGCCTAAAATGTGAAAAATGCAAAAATAAGGGCCCAAATTGACATTTCACAGATTCTGATGGATGAAGTGTGCCAAAACAGTTTCTATAAATAAATTTCTGGAAATATACTCATTTAGGGGATTAAAAACATAAATTCCAAGCTTAATGGGCTAAAAATGAAAATTTCGGCCCAATAAGGCCCATTATGCGAATTTTTCTGTTTTGGAGGGCCAAAACTGTAACTTTCTGAAAAACAGTGGACTATAAGTGTTCCAAATCCTTTTCAAAGGTTTAAAATGCTTTTTAAATTTAAAAAGGACCAAAGTTGCAAAAATTTTCCATTTTGGGCCAAAATTGTCAAAATTGCGAAAAGATGGGCTAAAACCGAGAAAAACTGCATTTTCAGGGACTTAAACTGTTTTCTTTGAAAAATATGCTGGAAAATATTAATTTCAATAATTTTTGGTGTTAAAATGTCAAGAAAAATAGTTTAAGGACCAAACCGGGAAATATTTAAATAAAAGGGTTGAAAATGTAAATTTTACAAATAATGAGAGGCTGAAAACAGAAATATTTCAAGGCTGATTCAATGTGTACAATTTGATCAAATAATGACACCTCGACTATCAACGAAATACAACTCATTACAATACCAAAAGTCGTTGTTAAACGAATTGGCTCGGTCTCGAGCCAATGGAAATCTACAACTACTAACTCTTTGATACATACAAATAACGATTGGTAATACATATACATGCGAGTGTGCACAGACGTCTACGCACCATCTTTGGGCCCCACAAGTGTAAAATCTTGTTCGTTGAGCCTAGCTAGCCCAATGACCTGATCTTAAGGCCCGAAGACATTTTTTTTTACGGAGTGTTGGGTTCTACCAATCCGACACGACGTAACCGGACTTTCAATGGCTGTAGACTACTGGTCCCCAAGGGTCCTTTAGTGTCGCCAGTGGAGTCTGCCTTTTTGCGAGGCGGGTCTGGGACCCCTCGTACATTTTATCCCCAACCGGCTAATAGAGTTACCGGGGTCTTCGTGACTTCTTTCTCTTCGGATGTGGGACTACACCTTGTCCGGGCGATTGGATAACGTGATTAGTACTGACGACGCCTTCGGGAATCGTTGGTATATCTATAAACTGGGCGTTTGTGTAATGCGGGTTTGTAGTAAATAATCATTGCTCGAGAACCTTCCAACGTCGCCTGGGACTGACACTACTATTTTCGTAATGGTTTCAACGCAACTCAATGGATTCCAAAAGAACTAGGGGAACATCGGGTTTCCCTAGGGTTTTTATTACATACAGATTTGAAACGCATACATCTTCAACGAACATTTTTTTTTTACAAGTATAGAAACAAACAAGCATACCTATGGATCTTCACAAACGTTTTCCAAAGCCTTTCTTTTCAGAAAATATCGGATTTTCTGGTAGTTTTTCAAACAATACAAACATTGGATTTCAAACATTACTTATGAACTCACCAACATTTCATATGTTGACGTTTTTCAAAATACTTGTATTCTCAGGTAACAGATAAAGTGAAGGATGAATTGTACTCTATGACGTTTTGCTGTCGTTTAACTAGTATCGAACAATCACTTTCGAGAATGTAATGTTTTGAGGCAATGTAATGAATGTAAACTCTACTGGTTGTACAATATTAATGCATGGTGACGAATGTTGTTATGTTTCATATATATTCAATGTTATGGTATTCAATTGAGTCACGACAGCCCCCGGACGTTTCCGCCGTCTGGTTCGGGGGTGTGACAGATTCCAAAAGAACTAGGGGAACATCGGGTTTCCCTAGGGTTTTTATTACAGATTTGAAATGCATACATCTTCAACGAACATTTTTTTTTTACAAGTATAGAAACAAACAAGCATACCTATGGATCTTCACAAACGTTTTCGAAAGCTTTTCTTTTCAGAAAATATCGGATTTTCTGGTGGTTTTTCAAGCAATATAAACATTCGATTTCAAACACTACTTATGAACTCACCAACATTTCATATGTTGACGTTTTTCAAAATACTTGTATTCTCAGGGAACCAGTGAATCAAGGGGAAAACATACTCAGTGACGGTTGCAGTTTATTTTTGTATGAACCAAACAAATTAATTTTTGGGAATGTAATGTCTTAAACAATGTATGACATGTAAACACTACTGGTTGTACTATGTTGATGAATGGTGACGAATGTTGTTTTGTTTCATATATATTCAATGTTGTGGTATTCAATTGAGTCACGACAGCCCCCGGACGTTTCCGCCGTCTGGTTCGGGGGTGTGACATACTATGCGTCTAATCATCATCGGGATGGAATACCCTCAGGCCCATTCAACCACTGGGTTGGAATGCACTGGTCTGTTGGCTCACGCACAAAGCAGTAAAGCCTCAATCATCAGCCAAACATATGCACATGTAACATCCAAAAATATGGTCCCGAAAGTTTCATTTTTAAAATAGATAAAATAATATTTCAAATATCATTCATACATCTCAATCAAAATCCAAGTATCAAATGTCATAAAAATCAGAGTAAGTATCATATGCGGAATCCCAATGGTGTGTGCAAGGAAGTCACCCCAAGCTCTTCCCCTTGCCACAAGAAGTACCTGAAACATAAACTGAAAATCGTAAGCACAAAGCTTAGTCAGTTCCCCAAGTTACCACATATCACATATACATAAATCACATACTGGGCCCCCGCCCTTCATTGGGCCTCGCCCAACATCAAGCCCCACCCAGTATACAGATCTGTTATTCTCAGGCCTAGCCTGTCACTGGGCCTCGCCCGTTATACACATGCAATTTATATCACATAATCATACTAATACATATAATAATAATCAAGGTTGTAAAAATCGCTCGGCGGTAACTCGACGGTCGACTGGCGATAAGCGATTAATCAGACTAGGTGGGGATTAATCGGAGATTAATTGGGGACCCTTAATTATTAATCAAATTATTTAAAAAATTAATATTCCCAAAAAAACTAAGTATTTGAAAATTTAAAATTTTAAAATTTTAGTTTAAAATTTTAAAATTTGAAAGCTGAAAATTTTGGTGTAATATTTGAAAACTAAATTTTTTGAATTTTTAGAAAAATTCCCGCCTATGACCGCCGAGACCGCCAAGGACCGCCTAGGCCGACTTTGACCGATTTTGACCAATTTCCACCAAGCACCCTAATCGAATCTGTTTAAGGCCGTCAAACGATTAATTGCCGATTAATCGGCCGCCAAGGCCGATTTCTGCAATACTGATAATAATAAACACTAGCATATGTTCCAGTCCTCAGGCCTCGCCTGGCATCGAGCCCCGCCCGATATACATAGTGACACATAACCCATGTCAGGGTCATGCCGACTCCTAACATCCTAACATACACAGAAAGGGCTGGCATTGGTGCCTTAGACCTACTAAACCCAATGAGGAAACTCACCTCAAATGCTGAATCTCACAGAAAGAATCTCTAGCTGCTGCCCTTATGACTCTCCGAGCTAGCTGTACAAATAACACCTAGTCAATATCCAATACTCCAATCTTAGGGTAAAATGACCATTTTACCCCTAACCCTAATTTGATCCATGACTAAGGCCCAATCCACAATATAAAAGTCCTAACTGTAAACAATCCACCAAAGCCCATTAGTGGCCTACATATGGCCTAGTTTTCCAAATTCGGCCTAGACCCCTCCAATGGGCCTTACCTTAAGGCCCAAAAATTTACTTATTCCAAAAGCCTATTCCCTGATGGCCTACTAAGGCCCAGAGCAGTCAAGTCCAAGAAATGACCCAAACCGAAGCCCACTTGTGCATAGTCCACTCCAACTGAGTACACAAGGCGTACTCGGTTGTATGTTGTGCGTACACGCTTGTGGGTATGTACGATGTGCGTACACACTTGTACACCCATCGTACTCCTCTATTAAGACATGTTTTCCTATTAAGCACTTAATTCTTATTCCAAAGGTCCAAACCATAGATCCGAGTCTCAAAAACTGTCTAGACCCATAAAGTCACTGACTTGGTGACTTTGCATGCCATAAATGAATCCAAACTCAAAATATAACATTTTACTTTCATGGAAATGACTCTAACTCATGCACTGATGAATTTCAACCCCAAAAATGACAACTTTATGACTCAAGGACCCATGTAACACAAAGAGTGGCAACTCTAAGCTCCAAAAACGATGTAGAATCATAAGATATCATCAAAGGGACCAAAAGGGCCCATAAACCCAAACCAAAACAGATCTAAGCTAAGAAGCATCAAGTATGAGAATTTATACCTCAAATGAGTGCACAAGGATGCTAAAATTTTGGATCTATAAGCCTTCACTCCTTCAATGAAGCTTTAAGGATGAACACCCTTCCTTCAAGCACCAAAAAGTCTTCCAAATGGCCTTCTAAGCTCCAAAATCAAACAAGAAGGGATTAGGGTTCGAGTGTAGGGTTAGGAGGCTGATAAAAATGAGGGTTCAAGTCCTCAAGATTGCTTAAATAGTGGCTAACCTCTAAAATTAGGGTTTTCATTAAACCTCGTGTACGCCCCATGTACCAAGTGTACGCCTCACATATGCATCTGGCACCCCGATCAAAACCCTCGCATGGGTACGCTAAGCCTACCACTTGGTATGCCCCGCGTACTCGCTACACTCTTTTACGCTAAGCGTACCTTGTTGTATGCCCCGCGTACAACTCAAGGGTCAAAATGAGACAATTTTAATAATGCAAGGTCTAAAGAGAAAACTTACCGAGATTCAAGTGTTACAACACATATAACAGATAATTATAAAACAACTTACAGACAATCAGACAGATCTACAGATCACATAACATCGTCCTATATACCAGGATAATGAACTAATAGGTCTTTACAATACAATAGCATGCATAACAGGTTATCAAACCAAAGGGCCGACCTTGGTGCCTTAGACCCTGTTAGTACAGTGAGGAAAACTCACCTCACAAGCTAAACAAAACTGATAAGGAACGACTCCGAATCTAAGCTCTTTACTTAATACCTACATCCACCAAGTGACCAACCCCATCAAAATACCCAAAACACCCTTAATAGTCAAACAGGGTCAAACAAGGTCAAAATTGGTCAAACAGGGCCAAACATGGTCAAACTTGGTCAAACATGGTCAAACTCAATAAACCCACAGAGCCAACCCAACCGAGTTAAATCAACATGGGCTGATCTATGCGAGTACGCAGGGGCATTCCCAGAAGTACGCTTAGCATACACAAGGCATCTCATTGACAAAGTTACGGGGTAACTGACTGAGTACGTGGGGCGTACTCCCACCTACGCGGGGTGTACCCTCGCAAAACCCACAACTTCATTAAGTGCTTAGTGGCTTAAGCACTTAAGCCCAAACTTCGGATATATCGTCCAAATGCAACCTAGAATCATCAAGTCTCCAAATTTATGACTTTACACGTCCAAAAAGTCCTTAATATAGGGTCTTAATTCATTAAGACACTCCTCAAGTTGCATGATACACTTCTAGCCATTGGGACCTCATTTTTATGACTAAGGGACCCTCCAAGGGTCTGAATGGACAACTTAAAACATCCAGAACATGCCATGCTCAAGATGGAGCATTGGGGACCAAAAAGAAGCATAAAAACACCCAATAAAGAGATCTAGCAAACAAGCCATCAAGGTATGAACTTTATACTTTGAAATGATGGAGAAAAGAGCAAAACTTCTAGATCCAAGCCTTGCTTCAAGCATCCAAGCTCGTTGATGCAACTCCTTCTTCCTTTAACACACCAAAAACACATTCTTGAGCTTAAAACACACTCACTAAGGGCTAGAGTTTTCCAAAAATAACTCAAAGGGTATGGAGGCTGAAAAGGTGGGGAGAAATGAACCATAAGGGTGTTTAAATACTCCTCAAACCCTACAACTTTGGGTTTCTTCCAGACGTGAGTACGTCCAACGTACATATGTGTACGCCCAGCATACTAGGACGTGCCCTAGTATGCTCAGCATACCCACATGTACGCTTAACATACTCCTTTCGTGATGGGTTTTGGCCATATGAAAATTCATATGTACACATGCAACCCTAATGCTTGGATCTAGGTTTCTCTAATTGAACATACATTGAATCCAAGACTTCTAATGGCTAATATATAATAATAACAATATGAAATCAGAGATTAGAAGTTTACCTTGAATCACTTGCTTGATCTTGTTGTCCTTGAGGCTTTAGAGTCACAATTATCACTCCTCTAATGGCTTACAAACACCAACTAGCAAGAAGATGATTTAGGAGAGAGGAGAGGGAATCAAATCAGCCAGGGTTTCTACTCAAAGCACAAGTCACAAATTCCCTTAGCCCTAGGGGTCTATTTATACTTGTAAGGCTCCTAGGGTTTCACCCTTAAACCCTAATTGGATAACTTAAGCCCTAAGTAATCCAAATCCTTTACATGATAAGCCTTGGACGATTTTATGGCTATCCTTAGCACTAGAAATCGTCCACCCCTTATCCATAAAGGATATATAGCCCAAAGTGCAACTATCAAACAATTGACAGTTTATACCCCTTTATTTAATTAATCTCTTTAAGTCACCAAATTAATTCCTAATTAATTTATGACTTATATTAATCAAATAATAATATTATTATTCCTTATATTATTCTTATAATATATTAATAATATTCCTTCTATCATTATAAATCATCCTATCAAGTTGCTATGGTGAAGGCAACCCAAAAGGACCATGCACAACCGGGTCAAATACGTGTCTAATATAGTTGTAGCCTTAGACACTATTCCAACAGTCTCCCACTTGGATAAGTCTAGTAACTATATATACAAGTATATTTCGATTAGCAATCGTAGCTCTCAAAGACGCTGTCAAACTCTGATCTAATCAATCTTGTCCTTTAGATAAGGGATCGTACAGTCCTCTGTTTAGACATCATGCTGACAATTCTATGGAACAATTTGTCTAGCATTTGGTTTCTCGATCTCCGATTCATTTGACATAGAACTTAATCGAACACATCAATTCAGTTCTGACCGGGCCCGGCACATAAGTCAAATCAAATCATCGAGCGGCCGAGATATCGCTTTTACCCTCTTGGGATAAAAGTAACAGATAAACTTCGACTTATATGCATTTACTTATTCATTAATTAACCATACACAACAATGCGTTTTATAACATCAAGTTACTGATGCGGTTTCGCATTATCAATGTACAACCAATCAACAAATAACAAACCATATATCTTGGTTTTAAGAGTATATGATATTATCGTCTTGCGATCACCCTTTTTTATCATATTCCATAAAGTGATTCCAACAAGCACGGGTTTGTTCCAATGCTCAAAACTAGTTCATAAGCACTCATGAACGTTGCAGCAAACTTTTGCTATGTCTAATACCATTTAGACAATCTACACACCAATTCATGACAATCTTCATTCATATCTACTTCCAACATATGAACGATTGTGGACAATTTGAACAATTCGATTATTCTTAATAAACTCAATTATTTTGGAAGTCAAAACATGAAAAATGAAACAATAGTTAAACAATTAACATAAGACAATAACATTACTCATAAATAATACTCTTTTATTTAATCATCAAATGTTAATTACATTTATCTATTACACGTTTCTACTACTATCTAATCTATACTAGTATCATCCTTCAGCCCAATACTCCTAGCATGCTGCAAGTGCTTAACCCTACTCAGTCCCTTCGTAAGCGGATCTGCTGGGTTATCTTCTGATGATATCGTCTTCACTACGAGTTGTCCTTCTTCTACACGATGTCTAATAAAGTGATATTTTCTGTCGATATGTCGAGATCTACCATGATCCCTCGGTTCCTTGGTCAAGGAAACCGTTCCTTCATTATCACAGAAAATCTCCATGGGCTCCTTTATGGCAGGTACAACTCCAAGATCACCGATGAAGTTCTTTAACCATATTGCCTCCTTCGACGCTTCGCTCGCTGCAATGTACTCTGATTCGCACGTTGCATCAGCTACGGTTTCCTGCTTGGAACTTTTCCAAGTTACTGCTCCTCCATTCAGGGTAAAGACCCAGCCCGACTGCGAACGGTAGTTGTCCCTATCGGTCTGAAAGCTGGCGTCACTATACCCTCGCACCTTCAAGTCATCACTCCCTCCGAGGACTAAGAACCATTCCTTCGTCCTCCGAAGGTACTTAAGGATATTCTTAACCGCAATCCAATGGGCTCTGCCAGGATTCCCTTGATATCTGCTAACCATGCTCAAAGCAAAGGCTACATCAGGGCGAGTACAAGTCATAGCATACATGATTGAGCCAACTGCGGAAGCGTATGGTACTCGGCTCATTTCTGCTATTTCAGCTTCGGTACTCGGACTTTGAGTCTTACTTAACTTGGCATTACTTTGTATCGGTAATTCTCCCTTCTTCGAGTTTTCCATACTAAAACGTTTTAGTACTTTATATAAGTAAGTGTTCTGACTAAGTCCTATTAGTCTTTTACTTCGCTCTCTCACTATCCTTATTCCCAAAATATAGGAAGCCTCTCCGAGGTCCTTCATAGAGAAGCACTTCTCGAGCCAGGACTTAACCTCCTGCAGAGTCGGGACGTCGTTTCCTATGAGTAGTATGTCGTCGACATACAGAACGAGGAAGCTTACTATACTCCCACTGGCTTTGACATATACACATGATTCATCTTCGCTTCGTACAAATCCAAACTCTTTGACTTTCTCATCGAAGCAAAGATTCCACCTGCGAGACGCTTGCTTAAGTCCATAAATGGACTTCTCAAGTTTACACACTCTATTCGGATGCTTCGGATCGACAAAACCCTCTGGCTGAGCCATGTAAACATCCTCGGCCAACTTCCCATTAAGGAAAGCGGTTTTGACATCCATTTGCCAAATCTCATAATCATGAAATGCGGCAATAGCTAGCATCACTCTAATAGATTTTATTTTCGCAACTGGTGAGAAGGTCTCATCATAGTCAACTCCGGGAGTTTGAGTAAAGCCCTTCGCAACCAATCGCGCTTTATATGTGTGTACGTTTGCATCCACGTCGGTCTTCTTCTTGAAGATCCATTTGCACCCAACGGTCTTACGTCCGGGCACATTATCAACCAAATTTCAAACTTGCTTGTCATACATGGACTGGATCTCGCTGTCCATCACCTCTTTCCATTTTACAGACTCCGGGCCTGCCATGGCTTCCTTATAGCTATTAGGTTCATCTAGATTTATTAGTGTACCATCACTAATATACGTGTCCCCTTCGGTAGTAATATGAAAACCATAAAATTGGGGTTGAACTCTAACTCTTTCGGAACGTCTAAGAGGTAAGGACTCGTCAATTGGTTCAACCGGAGTTTCCTCCTCGGGTTGAGTGCCAGCGGTAGAGGTTCCTTCATCTATTGACTCTTGAATCTCTTCAAGCTCGATTTGCCTCCCACTGTCTCCTTGGCCTATGAGTTCTCGTTCTCGGAAAACTCCTCTCCTCGCAACAAAGACAACATTGTCCTTCGGTCTATAAAAGAGATATCCAAAGGATTTCTGTGGTAGCCGATGAAAATACATCTCTCACTACGAGATTCGAGCTTGTCGTGAGTATCTCATTTTACGAAAGCCTCGCAACTCCAAACCTTGATATGTGCCAATGAGGGAGCTTTCCCTGTCCACATCTCGTGAGGTGTTTTGGCAACCTTCTTAGTAGAGACTCGATTAAGGATATGGGCGACAGTCTCTAAGGCATATCCCCAAAAAGAGATAGGTAGTGAAGCACGACTCATCATAGAGCGAACCATGTCTAACGAGGTTCGATTACGCCTTTCTGCCACACCATTCAACTGTGGTGTCCTAGGTGGCGTCAATTGTGAAACTATTCCACACTCCTTGAGATAATCGTGGAATTCAAGACTTAGGTACTCTCCTCCTCGATCGGATCGAAGCATCTTGATTTTCCTGCCCAATTGATTCTCCACTTCATTTTTGAACTCTTTGAACTTTTCAAAAGTTTCCGAATTTTGCTTGATTAAGTAGATATACCCATATCTACTATAGTCATCGGTAAAAGTCACATAGAAGCGGTTCCTATCCTTCGTGGTTGATCTAAACGGTCCACATACATCGGTATGTATTAGGTCCAATAGACCTTCACCCCTTTCACACGTACTTGTGAAAGGTGACTTAGTCATCTTTCCAAGCAAACAAGACTCGCATGTGTCATCTTCCCTAAGGTCGAATGACTCCAACACTCCATCCTTTTGGAGTTGGGCTATGCGCTTCTTGTTGACATGTCCAAGACGACAATGCCACAAGGATGCTCTATCCATACCATTGGAAGAATCCATGCATAAAACATCATTTCCTAAGTTATCTACAATCATAACAGTTTCATAAATTCCATTACATGGTATAGCTTCAAAATATAAGACACCATTTAGATAAGCAAGAATAGAACCATTCTCATTATAAAAAGAAAATCTAAAACCTTGTCTAAACAAACCATGAAATGAAATGATGTTTCTAGCCATTTCTGGCGAATAGCAACAATTGTTCAAATCTAAAGATAAACCATTCCTAAGCACTAAAGAATACACTCCAATCTTGGTCATAGGCGACGACATTTTGTTCCCCATGATTAGATTTATTCTTCCATGCTCCACATCCCTATTTCTTCTTAGTCCCTGCAATTCAGAACAAATATGGTAACCACAACCGGTATCAAGGACCCAAGAAATAACATGAGATGAATCGTTAGATTTAATTGCATAAATACCTGCGAAAGATGGCTTGATCTTTCCTTCCCTTATGGCTTGTAGGTAGTCTGGGCAGCTTCTCTTCCAATGCCCTATTTTATGGCAAAGATGGCACTCTGCCTCCTTAGGGTTAGGACAGGGCTTAGCAGGATCAACTTTGGTCCCACTAGAAGAGGAACCATCTTGGGACTTTCCCTTGCGGTGGCTCTTAGACGGAGCCTTCCTCTTCCTTCCTCTTCCTTGCCCAATGGCCAAAACAGGAGCAACGGGTGGATTGGGAGTGGGTGCAACAGACTTGTCCTTTAGGTTGCTTTCAGCAACCCTAAGGAGACCTTGGAGCTTGCTTAGGGTGACCTCTTCCTTGTTCATGTGGTTGGTTATCCTAAATTGATTGTAACACGGAGGCAAAGAGTGAAGCACCATGTCGATCGCCAAGTCTTCCCCAAAGTCAACATTCAACTTGCGAAAACGATCGACATACCTTTGCATCTTTTGCAGGTGCACGGTAAGAGATTCTCCATGACCCATTTTAGCGGAAATCATGTTAGTGAAGATCTCGTAACGCTCTTGCCTCGCGTTCTGGTGGTATCTCTCCAACAACTCTTGGTGCATTTCATACGGATACATGTCCTCATAGGACTTTTGGAATTCGGCATTCATGGTGGCTATCATGATGCGATGTACCTTCGTTGCATCACGCTCGTGAGTTTCAAAAGCGGTCATTTCAGCCGGAGTAGCGATTTCAGGGTTGATTTTCTCGAGCTTCTCATCGAGGACATACTCCTTGTCCTCATAGCGAGCAATTGTGCGAATGTATCTTATCCATTCGCTAAAGTTCGTCCCATCGAAAGTGACCTTTTGACAAAGGCTCATCAATGTGAATGAACTAGTAGCAACGTTGTTTGCGTTCGACATCTACAAATAGAAATGACAAAGATTAGAATATGAATCCCTAATTATCACCTAATAAGAAAAATTAGGGCTAGGATCCAACAACAATATTTACATATTAGAAAAGGGATGCCGTAATCTAACATGCAAACAATTTGAAGGTAAGTGAATGACGATTCACTAATTCTCTAACATAAGACATAACTTTAAGTTCTAAATGTATTGAGAATTCCTAGGTTTAGATGAGATTCATTGAAACTTTCCAATGGCATGTTTAAATTTCGATATGCCCCTCTCGTTTGTGACTGGGATACCGAGGATCACAAAGTGGGTGTGAATTACCATGAAAATTTACATGGTGCCTTCATTGTAACGATCACCTATTCGATGTGCTGGTAAACGACACACGCTCCACTAACTTCTTAGCAAGGGTGCAAAGTGTAGTTTCATGGGATTGCATCAATTCACTTTTCCTAAAGTTACTAAGATTGGGAAAATTTTTGAAAAACATGTAGTTACTTTGTATTTCATATTATAATTTTAATGAAGAGATGAGGTTACCCTATCCTACCCGTTCGGCTAACGACCTTCCACCGATCAAGCAAGCGGTGGGTGTGAGTGTACACCCATTAACCGCCATTTTATAGGCAACAACCTTATACCCACCTTATAGACCGGGTTCGTGAATGAGGCCTACTAACGGTAAGACTAGCATTTTAATTATATATATATATATATATATATATATATATATATATATATATATATTAATCTTGTAATATTATATTAGTATAGGGTTGGATTTTAAACTTGTAAAATTCTAGGGTTTGAAATTTAAATTGTCTAAATTAAACTTTTAATCACAAAACATAAATTTCAAAACTTGAGGGCAAGTTTTAAACTTTTAAAACATAGAGGATCAAATAACAAATAATCTAAATTAACAATTAATTCCATAATTATCCATATTTGATTTATTTAATGATTTCTTGCAAAACAATTTACCAATTAAATTAAAATAATTAATCAATTATCACATAAGGAAACAAATATTTTATTAATTGATAAATATCTTCAATTAGGTCAAGAATATACTCATATATATATATATATATATATATATATATATATATATATATATATATATATATATATATATATATATATATATCATAAAATCGGATTTATATTGATCTAATATGATTAAGGCAAGTATCTCAAAGCTAAACAGCAAGAAATCCCGAAGTTTCCTCTTTCTGACGCTCGAACTCGCCGAGTACCCAGATGGACTCGCCGAGTTGAGCCTACTCGCCGAGTACCACCATGGGACTCGCCGAGTTCATCAGCCAGAGGACAAAAAAACGATTTTTTCAGCAACAAACAAGCAATCAAAGTATGAATTCAATAGAAACCAATCTCGGCTCTGATACCACTGATGGGTTTTGGCCATATGAACATTCCTATGTGCACATGCAACCCTAATGCTTGGATCTAGGTTTCTCTAATTGAACATACATTGAATCCAAGACTTCTAATGGCTAATATACAATAATAACAATATGAAATCAGAGATTAGAAGTTTACCTTGAATCACTTACTTGGTCTTGTTGTCCTTGAGGCTTTAGAGTCACAATTGTCACTCCTCTAATGGCTTACAAACACCAACTAGCAAGAAGATGATTTAGGAGAGAGGAGAGGGAATCAAATCGGCCAGGGTTTCTACTCAAAGCACAAGTCACGAATTCCCTTAGCCCTAGGGGTCTATTTATACTTGTAAGGCTCCTAA
Source organism: Lactuca sativa (assembly GCF_002870075.4). NCBI lineage: Eukaryota > Viridiplantae > Streptophyta > Magnoliopsida > Asterales > Asteraceae > Lactuca > Lactuca sativa. Next base: position 195,534,403 of record NC_056631.2, on the reverse strand, counting down.
GGTTTCACCCTTAAACCCTAATTGGATAACTTAAGCCCTAAGTAATCCAAATCCTTTACATGATAAGCCTTGGACGATTTTATGGCTATCCTTAGCCTTAGAAATCGTCCACCCCTTATCCATAAAGGATACATAGCCCAAAGTGCAACTATCAAACAATTGACAGTTTATACCCCTTTATTTAATTAATCTCTTTAAGTCACCAAATTAATTCCTAATTAATTTATGACTTATATTAATCAAATAATAATATTATTATTCCTTATATTATTCTTATAATATATTAATAATATTCCTTCTCTCATTATAAATCATCCTGTCAAGTTGCTATGGTGAAGGCAACCCAAAAGGACCATGCACAACCGGGTCAAATACTTGTCTAATATAGTTGTAGCCTTAGACACTATTCCAACATTTCGTCCCCAAAATTACAAACTTGCCAACAGGGCATCTCATGGCTATTTCATTCCAATCCAAGGGCTAAAATGACATAAATTAATACCATGGGATGAATTTTAAAATGCCTGAAAACCAGGGTGTTACAACTCTCCCCCACTTGAACTAGATTTTGACCTCGAAGTCTGATGTAGAGAACAAATCCGGATAATACTCTCTCATCTCAGCCTCCAGTTCCTAGGTCCACTTGGAACCCCTCCGGTGCTGTCCCCGTACCTTTACCAAAGATACCTCCTTGCTTTGTAAAACCTTCAACTTTTTTCTAGAATATGCATAAGCCTCTCCACGTAGTTCAGGAGCTCATCAACCTGAATGTTATCCAATGAAACCGCCACCTCCTTATCCAACACGCACTTCCATAACTGCGAAACATGGAAAGTGTTGTGGATCTGACTGATCTCCTTAAGAAGATCCAATCTGTAATCAACTGTGCCAACCCTAGCAATAAACCAAAATGACCCAATGTTACGGGGAGCCAACTTTCCCCGGTTCCTGAAGTGTATCACACCTTTCCAAGGTGAGACCTTTAGTAGAACCATGTCGCCGACCTGGAACTCCAACTCGGATCAGTGCCGGTCGGCATAGCTCTTCTGCCGACACTGAGTAGTCTGCAACCTCTGCCTGAACCTCCCTAATCAATCCCAACAATGGAGAATCCACTGATATCCTCATACATGATATCCCCTAAGAAGGTCCAGATGACTTGTGGCTCAAGGAATCCGCCACAACATTCGCTTTACCCGAATATGCCTCAAAATCTTGTGATTTGTGTAGACAATACAGTGGACCCCATAAAGATAATGCCTCCAAATCATGAGGGAAAAAATCACTGCCCCCAACTCCAGATCATGCATGGGATATCGTGTCTTGTGCGGCTTCAGCTATCGCGAAGCATAAGCTATCACTTGTCCTCTCTGCATGAGGACCACTCGGAAACTAGTGATGGATGCATCATAGAATACCACAAAATCTTCAATCCCCTCTGGTAAGGTCAAAACCGGGGACTCACATAATCTCTGCCGAAGAGTCTCAAATGTTTTCTATTGCTCAAGGCCCTATCGGAAAATCCACCCCCTTCCTCATCAGACGAGTGAGGGATACTACAGTGTTGGAGAATTTCTGAATGAATCTACGGTAGTACCCTGCCAACCCCAAGAAACTCATGATATCCGAGGGACATTTCGAAACCTCCCACTGCATCACAGCCTTGATCTTGGCCGAATAGACCAATATCATATCCTGGTTAACGAGGTGTCCAAGGAACTAAACCTCTCGTAACCAAAAATCATACTTCGAGAACTTAGTATAAAGTCGTTCTCGCCTTAGAACCCCTAAAAGCTCACGAAGATGCTCCTCATGCTGCTCCATAGTCTTGGAATATACCAAGATATCATCAATGAACACAATAACCGGATGATCTAGCATCGACCTACACACTCGATTCATCAAATCCAAGAATATTGTAGGTGCATTGGCAACCCTAAATGGCATCACCAAAAACTCATAATGTCCATAATGATTCTGGAACGCAGTCTTCTCCACTTCCTCCTCTCTCAACCTGACCTGTTGATACATGCACCTCAGATCTATCTTGGAGAACCAAGATGCACTCTGCAACTAATCAAAGAGGTGATCAATCCGCGGAAAGGGATAATGGTTCTTCACCGTTAACTTGTTTAAATCTCGGTAATCAGTGCACATCCGGTGCGAACCATCCTTCATTTTTACGAAAAAATCGGCGCTCCCTACGAAAAACTGCTCGGTCTGATGAACTTCTTGCCTAGCAGTTCCAGTAGCTGAGATGAGAACTCCTGCATCTCAGGCGGTGCCAAGCAGTACGACGCCTTGGCAATCGGGGCCGCACCTGGCACAAGGTCAATCCTGAACTCGACCTGCCTCTCAAGTGGCACACCGGGTAACTCCTCCGGAAACACATCAGCAAAATCCATAACAACTGGGACCTCTGAAACTGAAACCTAATCCCCAACATGTGTACCCACCACATAAGACAAATAACCCCCACACCCATGCTGAATATACTGTCGATTTGTGGCTGTAGAACAAAACCCTGAACCTATCCTGGGGCCCTCTCCATAGATAACTGGTTCTCCCCTACTTTGGGTTCAAACTACTACAATCTGACCCTCACAATCAATCATAGCACCGAAATGGCTAAGCTAGTCCATACCTAAAATCATGCAGACATCCCCCATGGGGATAGTGATCAAATCGATCGAATAAGGCACCCTGAAGATCTCCAGAATACAACCCTGATATACTGATGATGCATAAACCCCGTGTTCATTGGAGATAGAAACTTGCAACGGACACTCTAACTTCCCAGTGGGCATATCAAACTCCATACTAAACGATCGAGAAAAAAAAGACCGACTTGCACCCGAGTCATACTGTTGGGTTTTGAGCATTCTAACACTCCTATGGTGTACATGTAACCCTATAAACCTTGGATCTATGTTTTCTCTATTATACATGCAAATAAGAACTATCCACGGCTTAAATCCTAACTAGCATATTATGAAGTTCTTATACTACAAAGTTCTAGTTAGATGACATACCTTTTGATGTAGTTTGATGTCTTCAAGCTTTAAGAGCTTAGCCCCAATAGTGTGGAAGCCTCAAGTGGAATCACAAATCACCAAAACACCTTGGAAGACTTTAGAGAATATGGATACTTGGTTCTCTCTAGTGAAATCGGCTAGCCCTTCATAGTGTACCCACACTAGTGCCCATTTCACCAACCAATGACATCTTTATATAGTATAGAGACTAGGGTTAAACCCATGACCTTTCATTTCATATGATCCATAGGTTAAACACTCCATGGAATATCCATGAAAGCTTAGCCCATTCTAAATGAACTTGGCCCATTCCATATATATAAGGGTTCATATTTAATTAGTTCATTTTGATCACTTAATTAATTCTAAATTAATTCTTGATCAATACTAATTAAATAATATGATTCCATATTAATATAGTAGAACTTATAATATATATTAATATTAATCATAAATATACTATTCTCAAAAGATTATCCATATAAACTGTGTCGGTGAAGTGCAACCCAAATGGACCATGCCGGGTCGGGTCAAGTACATACCAAATATAGTTATGGACTTAGACATTAATCCAAAAGTCTCCCACTTGGATAAGTCTAAAACTATTATTGAGTATGACTTTAAAACCTAACTGGCAATCATAGCTCTTAAAGCCGCTATCAAACTCTGATCTTTGTCAACGAACTTGTCCATTAGATAAGGGATCATATATTCCTCCATTCTAGATATCATATGGACTGAGACATGGATTATAATCATTCTCTCTGTCCATTTGTCATTTCTTGATTTCCAATTCATGATGACTGACTGATTGAACAAATCAAATCAGTCCTGGCTTGGCCAAGCACTCACATGTGTCATCATTAAATCATCGAGGGGCCCACAGATATCGCTTTTATCCCGAAGGTAAAAGGAATGGATAAACTTCGACTCATATGGCTTGTTCTACTACTTGTTGAATCATACACAAAGGCACGTTTTATAACACCGAGTTACTGAATGCGTTTTCGTGCAATCAATGTACAACCAACTCATAGTAACAACTCATATCTCTAGGTTTGAAGAATATAAGATATTATCGTCTCGTGATCACTCGTGATAAAATCCATGAAGTGATTCCAATGAGCGCGGGTTGAATCCAATACTCAGAACTTATGAGCACTCATGAGCGTTGTAGCCCTTTGTCCAACGTCTTAGACGTCTACAAGCCAACCCATGACAGTCTTGATTCATATCTACTTCCAACATATGACCGACTGTGGATGGTTTGAATAACTTAGTCATTCCGGAAGAATAACCTAGTTTATTCTGGAAGTCAAAACATGCAAAATGAAACACAAGAATAAATGAATCAAATATGGTATCGAACACTATGAATATAAATAAACACTTTTATTTATCACCATACTGATTACTCATTATTCATTGTTTCAGTTTTATCAACTTTATATTTAAAACAATAGTTGTCCCATGCTCCAAGCATGTACACTAGGTTTTCTAAACACTAGTCATGCCATACACAAAGTATGCATACTATGTTTGTCTATGATCTTTACTTTGTGAAATAGATCAATTAAGCATAACTCCAATGATCATCTTTTCACAGTCCCAAACCCTTACTATAAATGCAAGAATTCCAAATTCATGCCATTTATTGAAATCTGTTAGATTCTAAACTTATATGCATTGATCCTCTTGTAATGATTATGCACAAATTTAACCATACTTGGCAATAATCATTATAGAGTATTCCAAAGGAGATCAACTCCTTGGAAACATCCTTCTTGCATTAAGTTTCCTAATCTTACAGATTGAATACTTTCTAACTTTGAACCATTTCCATATTGCATTTTGACTATCACTTCCGAACAAGAGTTGCCTCTTTTCAGACTATGTCAATATGGTCCTTCCAAAGTCAACACTATACTTCCAACTGTCCTTGAGCAACCAATCCTTGGTAAACCTTAGATTGTCCTCAACAATTGCTTAATCATTTTAGTCATATCCAGTTCTAGACCTTTTCCCTTCTTAATGCCCCAGGCATTTGGAAATTTTTTAGAAAGGATGAATATAGCACATGTAATCGATCCTATATCCGAAGCATATGGGACACGATTCATGATTTCTCACATAAAGACTAAACCAGTCTTTTGCTATACCATTTCCATTTCAATTTGCCAAGTTCTCATAATTTAGATTATGAAAAGGGATGCCGTAATCATAATCGAATTTTAGAACGCAAATAATGGACCCATATACATAATTTTCATATGGGACACGATTCATGATGTCTCACATAAAGACTAAACCAATCTTTTGCTATACTATTTCCATTTCAATTTGCCAAGTTCTCATAATTCAGATTATGAAAAGGGATGTCGTAATCATAATCGAATTTTAGAACGCAAATAATGGATCCATATACAGAATTTCCTTATGTTGAGCCATTCCAACATGAAATTCATATATATATATATATGTATATATATATATATATATATATATATATATATATATATATATATATATATATATATATATCCTTGACTAAATACGATTAAAACCTCAATCTAAGCTTTTAGATTTGAGATGAAGTATAATTTCCTCTCCCTTAATTATAGCAAAACAACTCTTTCCCAATTGAAACTTTTGTTTTCTATAATTGACATTGCTAACTTGAAATACTTATCATAATTATCATGCTCCCACTAACATGATGATTATTAGCATAACACTTATGCTCCCACTAGCTTTGACATGTACCCAGAAATCAACTGGACTTCTAGAAATCAATACTTTATTGACTTTCTTACCAAAGTTCAGATTTCTGATACTAGATTGCCTTGATAAGACTTTATCAAAATCATACACCTCTCTTAGATAGCTCACATGTGTGTCTAAACAATAACAGAACTATGAAAAGGGATGCTGTAATCATAGTCTCAATTATTTAGACCTTTTGTCATTTCTCATAAGTCAATGTTAGTGTGCCAGTTAACCACGCACGCTCCACTAACGACTTTGAGAACTGCAAAAGTCACAATTGCTATCTACTTAAAATCTACTTAGTGAAAGAGTTTCCTTACCATCTTTTTCATGAATCGAAGAGAAACCTTACGACACTTAGATTTTATGGTGTAAGCGTTCCTATCCATGTGAATTTGTCAAAACCATAACCACAAGACTAGGTTATTGACAAATCCTAACTCATATGGATTGAACTTGTGCAATCTTAACTTCTTGCCACCTGGCAGCTCAAGGGCCTGCCATTGCTTCCAAGTAGTTATCCAAACAATTGAGAACATGTAGAACTCAAATGTATAGCCAACTTAACTGGAATGTGCACATAAATGTCAACACGATAGGTTATAAACCTCTAGTTGTGTGCTAGTGATGAAATACATGTTTTTGTTCTTGATTACTTCTTGAACCCCTTTCAGGATCTTTTAGAATCCCACTGCCTCCTTGACCTATAAGACTTTCTTGCCAAATATTCAAGAGATAGTGTGGATTCTAATCAAGACAAACACTTCACATAATTGGCTTTAGTTGGTCTTTGTTTTATCCAAAACATCACAGCTTACCAATTTCAAATGTACAAGAGTAGAAAACTTTTACTCTTACATTTGACAAGTGTTTTAAACCTTCTTTAAGATATATCACTCAAGTTACAATCTTAGAGTATAACTCTAAGAATTGTTTTGAAACAAAGTATGACTCATCTTCTTGATTTGACCACTTCAACAATTCATAGCTCCTCTTCTTAGCTATCAGAATGTACTTAGAGGATGAACTGTGATAAGGTCTGAAAATCATTGAGATGATCTTAAAACATGATACTAAAGTACTCTCCCATCTTTTCAGATTTGAGAAACTTTTATCCTTCTGCCTAATTTGATTCTTCTTATTCGTTCTGTCATACATTGAAAATTTTTCAATGCTTCAGAATTATACTTAAGCTTGTAAGTATAATCATATTTACTAAACCTTAGTAAATCATGATGAATAGTCTTATCCATCTTTTGTGGTGGACTTTGACAAGTGCACAAGAAAGTGTACTTGATCCCTTAGTCCTTCTCTTGACTCACACATCCATGTGAACAAGCAGTTAGTCTTAATTTTCCAATGCTCGAAAGTTCTCATTCATCATACTATACAACTTGCATGATTCCGAGTTCCGGTCCAATTGAAACTTAGGTGATGAGAATCTTTCCTTATTTGGTAAATTTAGACATTATCACAAATGAAAGAATCAATTTCATATTTCCACTCTTGCTATTAATGGAATCTTATAAGCAACACCGATTTTCACAAATGCCATTGTAAGGATACATAAAATAAATAAAATAAAAAATTTCCTTTTATTTTAAAACTTTGCGGAAAAACTTATCCTTACAATCCATATGAAAACTTGTTGTTATATGTTCCTAAGCAATATCTCATAACTCCTAAGAAGTAGTTCAAGAATCAAATCTTCAAACTATGCGATAGAAATCCATCTACGCGATCAGATTCAACATATTCTTTCTTTAAGTTTCTTCACTTTTCTTTGATTCTTAAAACATCACCATGTGACCCAGTCACATCATGTATCAAGAATCTCAGAATAGAAACTTAGCAGAGTTAGATAATGGACTTTACCTGAAGTAGAGTCAAACTTATTAACTTTAACACCCTTAGGTAAATTGGCAGATTCGCAACCAATGCCCCTTCCTTTGGCAATATAAACATATGAACCCTTTGGTAATGGTACACGGGACTATCACAGACTTAGCTATTCTGTTTACCATTTGGTCAACCCAGTTGACTATGGCCGATCCCTTTCCATTGGGAAGAGAGAGCTTTACTGGATATCCAATGTCATTATTGTTAATGTACATAAAGTTTTAGGAAGTTGATCTTAGCAAATAGATCAGATCATTAAGGGTCTTGTCTTAGTCTGTTTCATAGGAGTCCCACAGGAATTCACTATGAGACTTAGAAAGTAGTTGACCCACCAACTTTCTCAAGACTTTGACACCCAACTCTCCCGGCTTGTCAATATGTGACTACATCTCCAAGATGTGATCACACCTAAACCTTGCCTTGCCAATAGGGATTGAGTGACCTTGAACTTGTGGGTTAAGGAGAATAATTGGAGGAGGTGGAGGAAGTGAAGTTCCAAGATATTTGGGAAGATCATAGATGTCTGAACTTGACATCTTTTGGGAGATATTCAAGATAGTTGATTTAAAGTCCTTAATATAGCACCCAATATGAAATATTAAGGCTAGGACCCAACACAATATTTTATAACTTGGAAGAAGGATGCCGTAATCCAAGCTATAGAATATTTGAAGGTAGATGAATGATGATTCACCAATTTCCACCATGAAAAACGAAATAATTTATTAAGTTTTAATTGGATTTGAAACTCCTAGATCTTTGAGATTCATTGAACTTTCAATGGCATGTTTCAATCTCGAGTGTGCCCTTTAGGTTTTGTGACTGGGATGCCGAGGATCACAAAACAAGGTGTGAAGTAACCATGCAAATTACTTGGTACCCTTAAGTGTTTACCCCTCAATCGATGTGTCGGTTAACCACACACGCTCCATCGATACTATGATAAACATTAAGTTACCCCTTGCCTACCTTGTTAAATACGAGTTAGTGTGCCGGTTAACCACACACGATCCACTAATCGACTTAAACAAAGTGCAAAGTGTAATTTCATGGATTAGCACCTTATTCAAATTTTCCTAAGTAACTAAGATTGGGTATTATTAAGAGTTTAGTTACTTAGTATTTATCATTAATACGTTTAATGAAGGGAGAATTAAAGTCCTATCAAACCCGTTCGGCTAACGACCTTCCACCAGTCAAGGAAGCAGTGGGTGAGAGTGGACACCCATTAAATTGCCATTTTATAGGCAGTAACCTTATACCCCCCTTATAGACCAGCTTCGTGAATGAGGCCTACTAACGGTAAGACTGACTTTACTCTTATACATATATATATATATATATATATATATATATATATATATATATATATAATTAACTTATAATATTATAAAGTATAAGGGTTGAATTTTAACTTTTAAAATTCTAAGGGCTAACTTGGAATTAAAGTATTCATAAGTGAAAACTTTTCAAATTTCAAAACTTGAGGGCAAGTTTTGACACTATTCAAAACTAATTAATTCCACAACTTATGTGTTTAAAGTAGTTTTAATCCAAAAACTCTTCAAGTTCCATAACTTGAGGACAAGTTATGGAAGACTTTAAACTAATAAAAAAATTAACTTTTGTTTATTTTATAACTTATGAAATTAATTAAGGTTACACTTATTTATTTATTTATTATTTAATGAAGAGACTCTTGGTCCTCCAGAACTTGAGGACAAGTTATGGAGTCATAAAACCATTTAATTAGAACTAGACTCTTCATTTTGTAACCTTTGCCAACTTTTATGAGTTTTATGAAACTTAAATGTGACTTTTCATATAACTTGAGGACAAGTTACAAAAACACATTTTAGAATCAACTCTTAGATTAATTTGGATTGAAAACAACTATTTCACTAAACTTTTCTATTAATCTAAGCAACTCATAAGAACAAGATAATTCAAATCAAACCTTTTTTTATGTAATTAGTCTAAACCTTAAACTTATACAAAACATGAATCTATTGACAATTATCTTTGAAATTGGATTAGCATGAACATTACCACATCAAAAACAAGTTTATAAGTCCAAAAACATCTTAGGATAATGTTCCTAGTCCAATTCCAGCCAAAAATGTCAAATATATGCTGTCTGGGGGTACAACTTGTCGAGTGCACGAACCAACTCTGCGAGTTGGATGCATTTTGCCTTGGACTCGGCGAGCCCATTCATGGACTCGGTGAGTCTTCTGGGCAGACAGCATCAAAACTCGATTTGCAGCTACTTTTGCAAGTATAACAAGAAAACAAGCCTAGGCTCTGATACCACTGTTGGGTTTTGAGCATTCTAACACTCCTATGGTGTACATGTAACCCTATAAACCTTGGATCTATGTTTTCTCTATTATACATGCAAATAAGAACTATCCACGGCTTAAATCCTAACTAGCATATTATGAAGTTCTTATACTACAAAGTTCTAGTTAGATGACATACCTTTTGATGTAGTTTGATGTTTTCAAGCTTTAAGAGCTTAGCCCCAATAGTGTGGAAGCCTTAAGTGGAATCACAAATCACCAAAACACCTTGGAAGACTTTAGAGAATATGGATACTTGGTTCTCTCTAGTGAAATCGGCTAGCCCTTCATAGTGTACCCACACTAGTGCCCATTTCACCAACCAATGACATCTTTATATAGTATAGAGACTAGGGTTAAACCCATGACCTTTCATTTCATATGATCCATGGGTTAAACACTCCATGGAATATCCATGAAAGCTTAGCCCATTCTAAATGAACTTGGCCCATTCCATATATATAAGGGTTCATATTTAATTAGTTCATTTTGATCACTTAATTAATTCTAAATTAATTCTTGATCAATACTAATTAAATAATATGATTCCATATTAATATAGTAGAACTTATAATATATATTAATATTAATCATAAATATACTATTCTCAAAAGATTATCCATATAAACTGTGTCGGTGAAGTGCAACCCAAATGGACCATGCCGGGTCGGGTCAAGTACATACCAAATATAGTTATGGACTTAGACATTAATCCAACACACACAACACTGTAGCAGGCAAAGAGTTCACCAGGAACGTACCTAACAGAGGTACATAAATAAGCATAACATAAAACATAATCAACATAACAAAGGATAGAAACATACTTGTCACAACATCTGGAGCTGCTCTGTCCTCCTTGGTGCGGTCAAACATTGTCAAAACTTGGTCAAACATGGTTAAACTCAATAAACCCACTGAGTCAACCCAGCCAAGTCAACCCAACTGAGTTAACTTAACATCAGTTGATCCATCCAAGTACACGAGGAGTTCCCAGAAGTATGCTTAGAGTATGCAAGGCCTCTCATTGACCAAGTTATAGGGTGGTTGACCGAGTATGTAGGGCATACTCCCAGCTATGTAGGGCGTACCCTCGCAAAACCCACAACTTCATTAAGTGCTTAATGGCTTAAGCACTTAAGCCCAAACTTCATATCTATGGTCCAAATTCACCCTAGAGTCATAAAGTCTTCAACTTTATGACTTTACACGTCCAAAAATTCCTTAATACATGGTCTTAATTCATTAAGACACTCCATAAGATGCATGAGACACTTCTAGCCATTGGGACCTCATTTTTATGACTAAGGGCCCCTCCAAGGTTCTAAATGGAAAAATCAAAACATCCAAAACATGCCATGCTCAATATGGAGCATTTGGGACCTAAAAAAAGCATAAAAATACCCAATAAAGAGATCTAGCAAACAAGCCATGAAGGTATGAACTTTATACCTTGAAATCATGGAGAAAAGGGAAAACCTTCCAGATACAAGCCTTACTTCAAGCTTCCAAGCTCCTTGATGAAACCCCTTCTTCCTTTAACACACCAAAAACACACTCTTGAGCTAAAAACACACTCACTAAGGGCTAGGGTTTGCCAAAAAACGACTCAAAGAGTATGAAGGCTGAAAAGGTGGGGAGAAATGAACCATAAGGGTGTTTAAATACTCCTCAAACCATAAAACTTAGGGTTTCTTCCAGACGTGAGTACGCCCAACGTACATATGTGTACGTCCAACATACTAGGGCGCACCCTAGTACGCTCATCGTACCCACATGTACGCTTATAGTACTCCTCCTATCCCTAAAATTACAAACTTGCCACTAGAGCATATTATGGTCATTTCCTTCCAATCCAAGGGCCAAGATGACATAAATAAATACCAAGGGATGAATTTGAAAATACTTGAAAACCAGGGTATTACAAACATGCTTGCCATCCAAGTAAACGTGGCACCATCCAAATGGAAGTTACACCATCCAAGATGAAGTTGCGCCATCATGACATAAGTTATGCCAAGTGGAAGAGTGTTGTGCCATTTAAGATGATGTTGCGCCACATTGAAGAGGATTTACGCCAAATGGAAAGGGATGTTGCGTCATCCTTACATGAGATGGTTCATCTTCGTTCAAATTGCACCATCTTGGTTTCTTGATGAGCCATGATATCCCAAATGAGTTACAAAGTCCTTTATGAGGCTTAGAAGTTGGTGATGCTCAAGGAATACACCATGTTGTGCCACCATGATGGATGTTGGGCTACTAATGTTCATGATGTGCCACATGTGCGTCATGATGCTCCATTATAACTCATGTTGCTCTATCATTTGTGTTGCTGATACTCATGTGTTGTATGTCATCGATGAGTGTTCCAGAAGCTGCGTCATGTTGGATTGTGATTGGTTGACACCATTCATGGGCATATGGCCCAATAAGCTTGTCTATTAGGGTTTTAGGTCTGATCTCTCAAGTATAAACATGGATTCATGCTAAGTAATTTGGTGTGTCTTGTCTTTTGTATCCTTAGTGAGTAAGGAAAATCTCTATGAAATTGTACTTGTAACCTCTATTTGAGAACTCAAAAATAAAGAATGCTTCCCTCCTTCCCATGGATGTAAGTTACCTTGACCGAACCATATAAATACCAGGTCTTGTGTGCTTTTTATTTTTGCTTGTTATCCACTTTACTTCATAACAAGTGGTATCAGATTTGCGGTTTGTATTCCTTTAGTGGCGAGTCTAGAATAAGAAATCACATGGCTCACTAATTTTTCCTTAGAAAATTTTCTATAGAAATTCAAATATTTTATAGGTAAGGTAGGTCCTAATTTTTTTTAAAGGTATGTCACTAAAAAAATCAATATAAATTTTAGCTAAATTAACAAAATTAGGTGGGTCATTGGACCCACCTTACATACACATAGACTCGCCCCTAATTCTTGTGATTGAGATGTTTACTCACAAGTGTGATTTGGAGAAGTTTAATGGTTCAAATGACTTCACTTTGTGGAAGTTGAAGATGAGGGCTCTTCTGAAGGAGAAGTGAAAATGCCAAAAGGACATGGCGACTGAAAGGATGGTGGATATTCTGGCAAGAGCGCATAATGTTATTCTATCGAGTTTGACAAATGAAGTACTGAGAGAGGTTGTGGATCAAACGAGTGCATATGGGCTTTGGGAGAAATTGTATGAAAAGTATCAAAAGCAACATTTTGTACTAGTAGGATGTCGGAAAGCACCCAAGTGAAGGACCATCTGGATAACTTCAATAGGATCATCGTGGACTTACAAGGTGTGAATGTAAAGATTGAAGATGAAGATCAAGCACTTATCCTCTTATGTTCACTGCCGAATTCTTATGAGAATTTCGTTGATACCATGTTGTATGGTAGGACAACGATCACTGTGCATGATGTGCATCATTTTTTGATGCCCACGGAACTGTAAAGAAAAGTTTCAGTTGGAGAAGAAGTTTCCAGTTTTGTTTTGTTCACAGGCAGAGGAAGAACACCAGATAGAGGTGGAGGTAACATAAGGAATTAAAGTTCTGAATCTAAATTCATCATAAAATGCTATAACTGTAAGGACAAGGGGCACTTCAAAAGAGATTTTCCATTGTTGAAGAAAGAGAATAATGGTTTTGGACCAAGCAATAACAATACTGTTGTGGTTCAAGGAAATTATTATAATGGGGATGATGGTAAAGTTTTGACACTATGTACATCTACTTATGCTGATGCTTAGGTTTTGGGGTCTGGCGCATCCTATCATATGACTTGCAATCTTGACTGGTTCGACTCCTTCAAAAAGTGGAATAACACAGTCAAGATGGGTGATGATTTGATGAAAATTATCAAAGGTAGTGTAACGATGTAGATCAAGATGAATGATGGTATAGTTAGGAAACTAGATTGTTGGTTCATCCTGGAGCTTCAAGAGAATTTAATTTCTCTTAAAACTTTGGCGAGGGATGGATTGAAGTATTTTGAAGAGGGTAACTGGTTAAGAGTCTCCAATGATGCTCTTGTATTTATGAAGGCAAAGGTGAATCCTCATGAGATTTATATCCTGGATGGCTGTACAGTTAGGGGAACGGTGGCTATATACCAATCCATAGATTCATATAGTGATGAAAGAAAGTTGTAGCATCATAAGTTGGGATATATAAGCGAGAAAGGGTTGTTTGGTAGATATGCAACTGGAAATGTGAAACCCGGTGAAGCTTATGTTTAGGAGATATAACTTAAGGTGAAGTTCATTTGGGTTCAACACTCAAGCAAGGAGATCCTAGAGTATGTTCTCTTATGTCTATGGGGTTCTTCTCCTGTGAAGTCTCATGGTGGATGTCATACTTTGTGACTTTTATCGATGGTTACTCAAGGAAGACCTAGGTGTATTTTCTAAAGAGAAAGGATGAAGATGAAGTGTTTGGGCGGTTAAAGGAGTAGAAGAGGATGGTTGAGAAATAGACCAGGAACCATATTGGGTCACTCAAAACATAAATTAGGTTGGAATTCTGCAAGGCTTCATTTGGCAACTTCTGCAAAATAGAAGGTACATTGAGGCATCAAAATATATGGCTAACACCACAACAAAGCAAAGTGGAAGAACGGATGAAACAAACACTGGTAGAGCATGCTCTGCCTCACACTATATGGCTAACACCACAACAAAATGGAGTGGAAGAACGGGTGAACCAAACACTAATGGATCATGCTCAGTGTATGCAATTATCTGCCGATTTATCAGGGCAATTCTATGCGGAAGTAGTCAACACTGCTTTCCATCTGGTGAATAGATCTCCATCAACTGCAATTCATTGTAAGACTCCTCAAGAGGTGTAGTATAGAAAACCCTATGAGAATTTTGGCTTACAAATGTTTGGATGTCCTGTTTATGCTCGTGTGAATGAAGGTATACTAGAGCCAAGGGAAATGAAGTGTATATTTCTAGTATACGCATCTAGAGGGAAAGTTCATCACGTGTGGTGTATAGAAGAAGGAAAGACTCCAAAATTCATTATTATCAGAGATGTGACCTTTGAATTTGCTATTTGTAACCAGAGAGGAGGTGGTACAAGTGTTGTGGGGAATGATCAGGGTGCTAGCCAGAAGGTGGAGTTTGAAATAGAAACCCCACACAATTTTGTGATAAATAAGGAATAACAGGGTGGCATGTAACAACATAGATGTGAGGAATCCCTTGAACAACCTAAGAACGAAGTGTCTGGTGATGTTGATGCCAGGAAAGACACCATGATGAAGATTTTAGAGAATAAGTTTGTGATAAACGATTTAGGAGTTGAAAAGAAGACATTAGGGATGAAGATTTAGATATATAGAAGAGCAGGATGGTTACACATTTCTCACTATATTGACAAAGTCTTAAAATCATTCTATTGTGATCAGTCCAAAATTATTGGTACATCTTTGGTGGTTCAAGGCAATCAGGGAAATGCTCATTGGGAAGTGATCAAGTGGATCTTGTGACACTTGAAAGGAACGCTTGACGTCTGTATGGTGTATGGTGCCAATGCACGACCTATGGACTTTGTTGGATTGATAGACTCAAACCATGAAAGTGATATAGAGACAAGAAGATCATTGGCATTTTGTCTCATTTGGAGTCTTCTTTTGAAGGTGAAGAAACCTATCATGTTCTATGACAGGTTATGCATTTAAATGTATAATGACAAGGAGAATCTGGAAGACATTGTGGCAGGTTCGTTACCCATAGAGAAATTGAAGCTTTACTTGGACTTGGTTGATATTCATAGGAGGTAAGATCCTTTGGGGATTCTTGGATGGAAAGGAGAAAGGAATTTCTTGTTTAAAGTGGAGTTTAGAGGATTCTCAAGTCAAGGTGTAGATTGTTAAATCTGACTTGAGCATTTGGAGCATTCACATGGAGCATTTGAGTTAAATAGAGCACTTAGAACTCAATGAAGCACTTAAGGTTCATGGACCATGCGACAAAGGAATAGATCATTTGATAAGGGAATGGATCATGAGATAAAGGAATGGATAAGGTGCCAAAGGAACTAATCTTCCAAGGGGGGGGGGGGGGTAAAGAGCAACTTGGAGCAACATGGAGCAACATGTTGTCCCATCCAAGTGGAAGTTGTGCGAAATAATCCCTACTAGGTCTCTCTATAACTGCTTGGTGTATACAAGTCATGTATAATTAATATTGGAAAGACAGTTGACTGAGTGACCTTGCCCTAAATCCACAACCAAACAAGGAACAGGAAATAAGGTGAAATAACTCACTCTAAGTCTACAAATCTTAATTATAAATGACCCTAATGTATGCACTAAGCCATCATAGCTTACCCGTTAGGGTTCTTAGTTTTATATGATTGCTGTGATTTTGTTCGAACAAGAGAGAGTAATTATAATTATGATTAATTATTGAGGTTTGGAAGCCTACCAAAATTATAGCAAGGTTCTTTGATGCTTCCCCATGTTCTGGGGCCAAACTCATCCCGCTCCCCCGTCGTTCCTTTCCGTTGGATAGTCCCTCTTGAAATGTCGTAATTCACCACATAGATGGCATATTGGACTAGCTCTAACATTAGTGGTTGAAGTGATGTGCCAGATCGAAATTCTGCAGAAGCGGGTAATGTGCCCCTTCATGTTGCATTTATTGTAATGCAGCTCTCGGAAGACTCCATGATGATGGTATTTACACTTTTTTCACTTGGGCAGGTTTCCGGCATATTGCTTTGCGAGAATAGGGGTAACCGGGACTGTAGTAGGAACGGTAGCAGAAGTAACAGATGTCGTGGTCGCAGAGGTTGCCACAGGTTGTTGTCTCTTGGTTAACTTTTGAGATGATTTGCACTTCTTTTTATCCCAGAATATTCGTTTCTTGCTCTTGGGTTTGAGGTTCAGAGTGTCCTTATAGGCAGGCACTCGTTGTACTTGGTTATCACCACGATCGGGATTGCCGATAATATTTCCATTAACATTTGCGTTGTTAGCATTAAGGTGAGCAATGACAGCTGCTACGGCTGCAACTTGAAAAGTAGAAGAGTCTATATGTAGGATCAGGGTTTCATCAGTTGGTCAATTATTTCCAGATGAAGACATGATTTTGTTACATAATGGGAAAACAAGCTCGTGAGCGATGATGGTTGTTTCTATATGTATTCTATACATATAAATTTTTTTCGTTTTGTTATATGGTTCTCAGTGTTTCAAACTACATCCCTATGATGCATTCCTGGTAAAAGGGCAGAGGTAAGTTTTTAGAAATGGTTATAGACCAAGTGTCATTCGAACTAAGTTATCTTTGACTGGTGGATATCATGTTCCAACTTTCGAAAAAATTTGAAAACAATTCATAATAGAGTCTACATAAAATAGATTTATGAATTTGAGAAATAATAACTCTCAATTGAGATTTTGTGATCCGATTTACTGTTATTAGTTGTGATAGGAAAAGGCAATAAGATTAACACCTAACATGAGTAGTGTAATCACCAACTCACTAGGTTGTATCAACTTATTAGTTATTAATGTGACACAAAAGGCACTCAAACACTTCGCATGTTTCATGCATGGTTTTTCTCTATTCTCCGTTCTACTCATGGCGGTACTAATTTGTTCCTTCCTAGTATCTATATGTTGTCCTTCTACTTTATAGGTATATTGAATTTCCGTACAATCGTATTTCGGTTTTTGGCACTGATCTCTCATTACTTCATAATGGAGAGTTTGAATCCCAGTAGTTCATGCGAACTTCTCATGTGTTTCTTTCTCGGAATCCTCCTAATGAAACTCTGCTGGATCCTCGTTGACTCTTCTATTGATTGTTGGAGTGGTTACATCTATCAAAGTGGTTGATACGATAATGGGAATGTCTAAAGAATCTATGAGATTAATAAAATATCTTTGTAAACTAAATTTTTCCGAATACAATCCTTTCCGGTCTTTCTATAATCACATAGTGTGTACAATTTATTTATAATCCAGATCGAATAGACCTTCGAATAAGTGATCCTACTCTAAAACCACAACCAAACAAGGAATAGGAAGTAGTGAAAATCACATATTCTAAGTCTATAAAATCTCCACTATATATAACCTTAACGTATACACTTAGTGATTATAGACCTACCAGTAAGGGTCTTTTAGTTTTCACTTACGTTATTTATAGCACCTAAAATACTCCTATAGTATTTCAATTACATGTTTGATTCTAGACTTCTTGGTATATGAAGTTGATAAGTTTTTAGTTTTGTTGCTATTATATAGTATCCTAAAATACTCCTATAGTATTTTAATTACATGTTTGGTTCTAGCATTCCTTTGTGTGTATGGTAGGTAAGTTTTAGACTCGTTGCAACACCACTATCACTCCCAAACACATGTTGGTCGTATCTCAAATAAATACAGTTGATCAGGCTATATTTATCCCAGATATGACTACATAACTGTCCAAGTTTGACTGTAATGTCCAACCTCCAAATACTTTAGTTTTGTTCTTCTTGTGATACTCGTTCTAGTATATATATATATATATATATATATATATATATATATATATATATATATATATATATATATATATATTCTGCATGTACTTATACTTTTATAAAATATTGTTATATTTTAAAGTATAACTCTTGGTCAGAGTGTTTTTATCCCTTTGTGTTTATAGTTGTATATCTTTTATGAATTGATATACTGAGTTCACTATAAACAATGCTCTGATACCAATCTGTCACACCCCAAACCGGAATGACGGAAACGTTCGGGGGTAGAGGACGTCATGTCAAGTATCACAACACATGCATTATAGTAATCAAAGTACAAGAAGTATTTCATTTATAATGTATAAGTTTTTTACATAGGTTTTCAAACATTTAACATTTGACATCAAAAGTAGATAAAGTAAAATACAAAAGATGCAACATGGTACTAAGCTGTCTTTTCAAAAGCTCCGGGATTGTACCTGTGTACTGGATTTCCTGAGAATACAAGTTATTTTAAAAGAGAGTATCAACATTTAAGTTGGTCAGTTCATAAGTATGAGTTTCTTTTATGGATGCATTAATTTTAAGAAAATGATTCAATGCGTTTTCGAATGTCCTATACTTTCCGCGTTACAAGTGAAAAGTAGTTTTAATAAAGTGATTGATTTCGTTTCCGAAGATCTTATACTTTCCGCTTTACAAGTGAAAAGTAGTTTTAACACCATAAAACCGTTCCATATATGTGTTATTGTACTTATAACCTAGTGTAACATAATTTTAACTCACCATAAAAGTATAAGAAGAATGTTTCCTGTTTTGTTTGTGGAAAATGATTGTTACAGTTGTATTTTTAAAAAATACCCTACTGGTGTAATAACTACCCTATAATTAAGATTATTAATTAGGGTTAAAATGTGATGTGGTTATAAGCATACTGATTGACTAATACAAACACAACGACCTGCTGGCGTCGAAACTAAGATGACATTTGTCACCCCTTGGCCTGCCGGCCAAACTGTAGCTAACAATCGGGATGTGGGATTGTCGGTCCCGTATAGATCTATACACATAATGTCCGCTCTCCCTCCAGGAGACTGTGGTTACAAAACTCGACATAACAAGGATTATTGCTATGCCGTGAAGTAGTATCTCACATTTTTGGTTCATCTAGTTTAAGTAAAGATTGAATGTTATCATTTTCTTAACAAAGTAGTTAAAACCCCGTATACTTAATTGGTAAAAATAGATTTCTCGCTTGGTTCTTAAATGAATGTACCCCTTTGCTCGACATGATACTAAGGTAATGATACCAACTGAAGTAACCTTTTATATTCACACACACACACACACACACACATATATATATATATATATATATATATATATATATATATATATATATATATATATATATATTCAATAGATAATTAAGAAAGAAACGACCTTCGGACAAATAATCCCACCTTAAGCCCACATCCAAACAAGGAAAAGGAAGTAGTGCAGATCATTAGTCCTAAGTCTTTTAAGCCTTATTTATATACATATACATATATAAATATGATTTTGACAAATATAAGTTCTAAAGAGTTTATAAATATTTAAAAGAGTTTAACAGGTTTTCAAAGAGTTTAACAGTGTTTAAAAGAGTTTACATGACTTTAAGTCATTTTGGAAGTATTTGGTAATCTTTTATTGTAAAAACAATATTTAAAAGCATAAGAAACCCAATTATATGATTTGATATCACATGTAATTACTAACACAATTTAATTGTGTTCAACTCGTATTCTCCCCTAAAAAGCATTTAAAATCATTTTAAAAAAGTAGATTATAGGGGTATGATCTCAACTTATGTTGGGGATTCGATTGAAGATTTGATATAGGATGATAAGTTTCACGAGTGAAGTCCTGAAGCACAAACGAGTCCTATTTAGTATATTATGACATATATATGTATACATTTAGTGAATTTAACCAGAAATATAGCAAGGACACAGATCGAGTTGCAAGCTTAACTTACAAAAGAGGGTGTTAAAAGCGAGAATGGAAGGCTGAATGGAGTTCACGGCCCCAGAACACTTGGTGTTCTTGAGTTCACGACCTAACAAGCTTGAAGGATGGTGAAGATGCAAGTGTTTTCGGCCTAGAAATCCCTAGAATGATGGTGAAATGATGAACACCTTAAAGATCCAAGCAATATTCTAAGAAGAGTTGAAGGTTTGAAAGATGATACTTGAGAGAGAATTGATGGAGTTTGCAGTCAGAAGTGAAAGAATGAGGAAAAATCAGTCTCACTTTTATATATATATATATATATATATATATATATATATATATATATATATATATATATATATATATATATATATATATCACTAATTTAACCCATTTAAGATAAAATAGGATTTAAGTTGACCTTAGTTGACCAAATTGACTTTTATAATAATAGAAATTACGGGTTGTCACACCAAACATTTTGAGTATGGATTTACTCATGGTTCTTTGATTACCAAACATTTTGAGTATGGATTTACTCACGCTTCTTTGATTACCAAACGTTTTGAGTGTGGATTTACCCATGATTTCTCTGTTATCAAACATTTAAAGTATGGATTTACTTATGGTTTATCTCTTGATCAAACATTTTAAGTATGGATTTACTTATCGTTTATCTCTTATCAAACATTTTAAGTATTGATATACTTATGGTTTATCTCTTTATCAAACATTTTAAGTATGGATTTACTTATGGTTTATCTCTTTAACAAACATTCAAGTATGGAATTATTTTTGATTTATCTCTTTATCAACCATGGTTTTAAATAAAAAGAGATACTTTCGAACTTTAATAAAAAAGAGTATCGTTACTGTGGTTAGCAGAAAACCTGTAAAGTCTCACCAACCTTGTGTTGACTCTCAAAACTACATGTATTCTCAGGATATCACCAAACGAGCTTTCAGTCAAAAGATTAGTCATGGATTTCAGGGGACCTAGTTTTATCTAGCTTTTGTTATATCGGCCTATCTGTTAAGGTAAATTTATGAACTTATTATTATTATTATGAACCTTGTATTCAAACCTTAAAGTGTAATATAACCGCTATGTTGTTATTGTTATAACTTGTGACGTATATTCAATTTGCTTGTGATACATGAACTAAGTCGCACAACCCGGCATATTCCACTGCATCGGTCGGGGTGTGATAGATTGGTATCAGAGCAAAATTGGCTATAGAGAACTTGTCTACTCGAAAGAGGAAATGCAATTATAGCTATAGGCTCCTAATAAAAGTATTATTAATAAATACACTACTTCTCGACTACTCAGTACTCACAGGAGAGGTAACTGGTTTAAATGGTTGCTAGGGTTGCTGGATTTCAGAACGACTTAATTACCACAATGGTCCTACCCACTGATGTTTCCCGTCTGATCCTCATTTGTTCTTAGTAGTCTTGGAGTACAAACCAAAAATTAATAATACTACAATTCTCACAAACAATAATATATAAGAGTTATATATATATATATATATATATATATATATATATATATATATATATATATATATATATATATATACGCGATGAGAACACTTAATAAAAATTATGACATGCCTTCAACTAAAGATACCAACTCAACCCTTTAGGTCAAAAGACTCAAGTAAGGTTAGTATCATACATAGGCCATACCATAAATAAACTAGGAACACGCGCCTATGTTTTTAATGGTTGGTCTGGTGAACAACCAACCTTGAGCGACGAGATTGATAGACTGCAATGGTTGAGAGGTTTTGAGATTGAAGGATGTTCTCAAGACTCGATACATATACCTAATACCTAAAATCCTTGTATCAACTCGCAGACAACATATACATCTTAAAAACATCACAAAAATACTTAAAAATATGGGATAACATCCAGATTTTCCCAATTTACCTAAATTCGGGGAAGAACAAACAACCAATAGCTTCATGAAAGAGAAACCTATAGTTCCCAGTCGATTGTTCAATAGTCTCCAAACTTCTATCTCCCCTATCACCCAAAAATGACGAAGATCCTTCTGAAGACGAATCACCTAAAGAACCCACAAAAGGGGAGGAAACTTAAGAATAGAAGGGAACTATCGAAGTAAGCAACCAGTTAAGCAAAACATGGAAGGGAAGGGCTAACAGATGAAGAGTCTACCATTGAAATGCCACCAGTATACTACCTCTATTGAATAATTTTTAGTGGAATGCTCCTCATGGATACCCCTAAGAAGAGGATCTTCCCCCCATTGTCAATGTGGTACTGCCACCTGAAAGAAGCAAATGTCATTACAAGAGTTAGTGAGATTCACAAACACTCTGAGAGAGAGCTAATAGCCTCAAGGAACAAGAATGACAAGTCATCACTCCCCAAGTCTGTTACGCTTATCGATAATACTATCAATAAAGTCGTACTTCTCCTAATTGAATAGAGTATTCAAATTAAGACATCAAATCGAATCCATGATTGACAACATGGATATAGTAGAATATGCTACTCACACTCTAGGTCAGAGAGTCAGAGAACTCAAGAAAGAACAACATGATGAAAATGGCATTGTCCATCCATTATGTTATGATAGCAATCAACCAAAGAAGGCTTGTTACCCATGGTCAACAAATCTATACACTAGAGTATAGGGTCCAATTGACCTAAAACAGACTGAGTATCAAACGATTGTAACAAATGAAAGGATGCACGAGGCTCATAACCAGCTTAAGGAGTAAGCCAATCTACTAATCAGACATTTTAAATCTCTAAAGAGGTTACCTACGGCAATTAGTACCCTAAGATTAAGGTTAGGAATCATAGGAAAAGAGATTATATTTAAACATTTATACTTTCTATGTCTCTTAGGGAATGAAGCTTTTTCATTACTAACCCTACCCATGTTTGGAAACTAGGTGTAACAAGATGTAACCAAAATAAAAGTGTTTATGCTATCAAGTGTTTCAAAGGTCGTAAATATTTTCAGTCCTTGCTCTATCATTTGGAAATCTATGGGATTTATGGAATCTATCACTATTCCTGTATCATTTGAAATCGATAGGATTTCAATTCACTCTTTATCATTTGGATCGAAAGGATTTCAACTCTCTCTCTAACATTTTGAAACATTTAGGATTTCAGAAATCGGTCGCTCTCTCTATCATTTGGAAATCTGTAGGATTTCAGGAACAAGTCACACGAATACATTATCATATAATACGACTCATACGTGCTTGTTTATAGCTAAATTGTTATGGGTACATTTCCTATCAAGAAAATTCATGCATCTGTGCTATTTGATACTATTTGTAAAAATCCCAAAATTTAACGCCAAAATTTTGATTTTTAATATAAGAAAACCTTTAATATCTTTGTTCCAGACATTGAAAACATTTCAATTAAAACAAATATCAGAGTCTAATCACAAAGATCACATAATGCAGA
Organism: Lactuca sativa; assembly: GCF_002870075.4. Lineage (NCBI taxonomy): Eukaryota > Viridiplantae > Streptophyta > Magnoliopsida > Asterales > Asteraceae > Lactuca > Lactuca sativa. The sequence goes on along the minus strand of NC_056631.2, from coordinate 195,510,422 downwards.
ATAAATGGGCGAATGCGCTGCGAATTGCCCCGAGCTCCTATTTCTTGAAAATTGAAGATACTTGAAACCAAAACTGTAAATAGTAAGAACGAAGCTTAGTGAGTTCCCCAATTACCACATACAATACATATTAACTAGGCCATACATGCCATACATACTGTGAGCCATATATATCAAACATATCCATAATCTAGTAAGATGCTATGTGCCAAATATAGTCTTGCCATTATGCCACGAGCCATACATGGTCTTTCTTGCCAAGCGTGGGGCCACACCCCTCGGTCTTACAGACAAGTGCCAAGAGCAACCTCCTAGTCTTCCATGCAAGCATCATAAAGACAACTAGCATAAATACTACTCTACTTAACTAATCAACATATAGTGTGCCAGGAGCCACCTCCTGGTCTTTCATACATAATAGCATACAGTGTGCCAAGATCCAACTCCTGGTCTTTCATATATATTGCCTAGAGCTAACCCCTGGGTCTTCCTACCATACATAATAACATACTGTGTGCCAGGAGCTGCCCCCTGGTCTTTCATGCATAATGCCTAGGGCTAACCCCCGGTTCATCCTGTTATACATAAATTAAATGGGTCGACATTGGTGCCCTAGACCCATACAAAAAGTGAGGAGACTCACCTCACAAGCTGGCTGATACACTTCTTACTGCTACTAGAAATTCCCTGACTGCTGATCCTTCGGCTCCCCGAACTATCAATACCAAAATAACACTTAGACCATACCAATCATCCTCCTTAGGGTAAAGTGACCATTTTACCCTTAGTCCAACATGGTCCAACTCTAAGGCCCAAAACCAAAATATAAAAAGACCCAAACCATATAATCCATAGAAGCCCATTAGTAGCCTAATTTCCAATTAGGCCCAATCCCCTCTCATGGGCCTTAGCCAAAAGCCCAATAATGCTTCTTTGGTCCAATGTTAAATTATATATGGCCTACTGTTGGGTCGTGTTTTGTTAAGTATTGCGTCAATCGGGCTCGTTAGTTAGTCCAATTTTGTATCTCCGGTATGGCCTGTCCATCCGTGAGCTTGATAGGGTTTATTATAAATATAGGTTCTTGCATGCATCTTAGGTTAACGATAGTAACGAAAGAATAGATTGATCAGAGAAGTTTTATTATCGTTCTTGTAACCCTAAATCCTCTACAGCGGAAGTTCTTAGTCGAGCTTTGCTGAGGATTGTTTGAATTAATCATTCGACATATTTTGATCCATACTTGTCTTGTTTATTGTTTTGTGTTCATCATAATTCCTGTTACAAAGATCTAATCGATCTTCAAGTTTATTTAATAACTTAGGAGGCTGTGTAATTAATACACATCTTTTCTGTGAAAGAGGTTGCGATTAGGGTTATTCCGCATTAACTAATATTTATTGAGCCGTCATCCCATAATTGACGTAACTCAACATTTATTTGTGTTGCCCTAATTTAATACATTACAAGTCTGATCTTTTAAACAGGTTATTCGATCAAGCATGGACAAGTCACAATCCAATCCCATTAACATCTAAAACAGCATTGGATCAACGACAAAGATTCCCATCCTTTATACCCAGGATTACGAAGTTTGGGCGCATCACTTTGAAGATTATGTCATCGGATCTGAGGATAATGGTTATCTCATCTGGGAAGCAATCGTACCTGGACCATTCGCTCATTCAGCAACTTCAAGAATTATTAAAACTCAGAAGGAGTATAATGATATTTTGAAAGACGTTAAAGATATTGCTCAAGATGAAAAAGATAAATTTCAGTGCAATATTAAAGCATTGAGATTAATCAGATTCGCTCTTCAATCTGACACTTTCAGGCTGGTGAGTTCATGCACAACTGCCAAAGAAATATGGGATAGGCTACTGGAATTGTATTCTACGGACGAGGATCTTGAGCATTCCATTCAAACCTTGCTTTTATCCGAGTTTGGTGAATTCAAGCAGAGTCCTGAAGAAACTGTAACTCAGACATTCGATCGCTTCAATCATCTTCTTAGTAAGATGATTAAACATGATATTGAAAGGAAGTTGATTGAACAAAAGGTTACTTTTTTAAATGGTCTCAGATCTGAGTGGAGAGCGGTCGTGTCTACTGTTAAAGCGCATGAGCAATTCAAATCTTACTCTTTGGCGAAACTGGTAGGCATTTTGAAATCTCAAGAAAAGATTGTGCTATAGGAGAAAAATGTGGTTTCAAGCTTGGGTTCATTGGCCCTTCTGTCCAAAAGCAAAGCTGTGATGGATGATGAAGACCTCAACCTAGAGGATTATGACCTTACCTCTGAAGACTATGCAATGATGGTGTCAAACCCAAAAAGGTTCATCAAGAAAAGGTTCCCCACCAATAAGAATCGAAATTGGCAGGGAAGTTATAGTTCTGAAAAGGTCAGGGAAGAACCGAAGGCAGAAGAACCAAAGAAGGAACCGAAAGCTGAAGGAGATTCGGGAGTGAGCTGCTATTATTGTGGAGGAAAGAACCACTATGCCAAAGATTGTGTCCTTAAGAAAATGGCAGAAAAGGATGAGGAGAAAGATGAAGAAGCTGTCTTGTTGAAAAAGCTGGAAGAGATCAAGAGAAAGAAATCTACTGCTAACCCTTCAATGAATGCTTTAATTGTGCAGGGTTCGGTAGCAGATGATGAGTTCGGTGGCGTGGAGGTCTGGTCAACCGATTCTGAGGATGATGAAGTCAGGAAGCCATCTCATGGAAAGGCTTATGTGGCGAAAGATGAGGGTAGCGGTGGAAAATGCTTGATGGTGTCTGATGTATCTCAGATGAGGGGATACAACAAAGATGGTGGGAATGAAGACACAAAAGAGCGAGAGGACTTGTGCTTCACAGCAAAACCGCTAAGCGTGCAGTTCAACGAACTTGATGAATTAATCAAGAAGGTACAATCCGTTTTTGTTGCATTCAAAGTCCCACAAAGTTCATATGAAGAAGAATTAAAAACTGTTAATTCAAGAATCTCTCATCTAGACAGCAGTTTACCTCAAACACGAGTCACCAATTCTAACCTAACTGACCAAATAAGCAGGGTGTCTTCAAAGAGTGAGGAACGGAGGATGTGGATCGAACTAAAGGAGTCATAGTTAATCAAAATCAAGGACGAAAACATTTATTTGCAAAGAGACAATTTAAAACTTTTAAAACAGAGAAATGTCTTTTGTTTAATTGCTAAGCGTCTTTATACTAATATCACTCAGCTTCATTTGGACTGTGAAATAGGGTAGAAAATTCATCGCATGATTTTGCCCTTCCTTGAGTTTAAGGATGATGAAATTGATGCTGAAGCATATAATTGTGAAAGTGTTGTTTCGTCTCAGGATGTTAATCGGACATATATGTATGGTCTAGACAAAATCGAATCTTTCATAAAGTCCAAGGACCATAAGGACATGCTGAAAAATCTTTTAGATGAAAATGATAAACTAAAACTTAGAACTGAAACCATACAAAAGTTTGACTCATTGAATGCCAACTTGAGCTCAGAAAATAAAATTGATGTTGAAAATGCATCTGAGCTTAATGAGGACGACAATATGAGTGAAATTTCTGTAGAGGACACAGTTGATTGTTCAGAATTTGTCAAGAGCGAACCGAAAAACCACAAGAATCTCATTTCAGAAAATTCAGTGGAGTTTGCTCGTTTGTCCCAACAAAAGTCCCCGATCCTTGAAGAAAAGGCTGTAGTATACCAAAAGGTTAGAACCACTCCAAATCAGGTGTATAAGGTCACAGGTGTAACCGAACATCAGACAGCCGAACTCACAGCCATTGTAAACGAAGATAATGTTGATGGCTGCGATGAATTCTTCTGGTCCGCTCCTATCGACAATGCTGACGAAACAGTTGGTCTGTCTGAAAGGACTTCATGGAAAACCAAAGGCAGATATGTGCCAGAACCTTTGAACAAGCCTGATAGCTTCGACGTGCCAAGTACTAGTGGTACAAAAGATGTTCCTGAAGAAAAAGGAGCTCCTACAAAAGAAGTCACTCCTTTAAGCGAAACATCATCAGTTCAAAGTGAACCAGCTGACGGAAAGCAAAAACCAAAAGCGAATATCCATCATCAGCCGAAGCAGGTGAGAAATCAAAAACAGCAAAGGAATCAGAGATACAAGAAGAATCTCTCTGAAAGAAAACAGTTTTAGCAATCTCAAAACGCTTATTTCTCTTATCGTGACAGAAATTTAAAGTCAGAGAAAAACACTGTAAGGTCACAAGAAAGTCAAAACAACCGAAAGGATACATTCGGTTCTGAAAAATTTGACAACCGAAAGCAAAGGTTCGGTTCAGAGAACACTATCAACCGAAAGCAAAGGTTCGGTTCAGAGAACACTATCAACCAAAAGCAAAGGTTCGGTTCAGAGAACACCATCTACCAAAAGCAAAGGTTCGGTTCAGAGAGCAAAAGCGACCAAAATTCTAGGTTCGGTCCCACTAATGATCAAAAACAAAAGGGTCACCTAGAATCTCAAGTCAAGAAATCATCTCAGTCTAAATTCTCTCGTTCTAACTCTTCTAATTCTTCTAATTCCTCTCAACCACATTCTAAATTCTATTCCGTTCGCTCTCAAAATCCTAAATCTTCAACAGATCTAAAAGGAAAATCGAAGGTTTCATCGGTCGAAACAAATCAAAATCATCCCAAAATCCAAAAACCTAAACTAGAATCCAAACCAAATGCAACAACTCCTAATAAAATTAAGGTTTTCACCATCAAAAAGAAAGATAAAACAACACTAATAAAAAGAACATATCTTGTTGACATCTCTCTTACTATTCCTGTTCCTGTGAAAGGCTCACGTGGACCCAAGAAACTTTGGGTTCCTAAATCTGCTTAATTTTTGCAGGTCATCAGTGACGAGCAGTTTGACGAAGAATGGTATATTGACAGTGGCTGCTCACGTCACATGACAGGAAGGAAGGAAGAACTGAGAGAATTTCGGTCTCTTTCAAACGGTGGAAATGTCAAGTTCGGGAACAACTCCTTCGGCACCATAAAAGGCTATGGAATGATTACAAACAGTGATTTCACAATTAGGAAGGTTGCATACGTAGAAGGACTACATCATAACCTCATCAGTGTATCTCAGCTTGTTGGAGGTACCGGTCTCAAGGTTTCATTCGACGATGAGGGTTCGGAAATAATTGAGAAGAAGACGAAAAGAGTAATTCTCAAATCGGAGCGCAAAGGTGAAATATTTCCCCTGAACCTCAAACCCATCAAAGGAAATCCAGCTATCTGCCTGTTATCCAAAGCACAATCTGACGAAAGCTGGCTGTGGCACCGAAGGCTCTCACATCTCAACTTTAAGGATATCAACAAACTTGTCACTGGAGGTCATGTTCGAGGTCTTCCATTGCTCAAGTACGATAGAGAACATTTGTGTGCTGCATGTGAAATGGGGAAGCAGAGTCGTCAAATTCATCCATCAATTATAAACACTAAAGTTGTTGAACCACTAGAGTTACTTCATATTGATTTGTGTGGTCCATCATATATCGAAAGCATCGGCAGTAGCAAGTACATTCGTGTTATTGTTGATGACTTCTCGCGTTTTACATGGGTGTTCTTTCTGAAGCATAAATCTGAAGCGACTCACAAGCTAAAGATGTTCATCAAGCAGGTTGAAGTACAGCTGAAGAAAGTCGTTCGCAACATCAGGAGCGACAATGGGCTGGAGTTTAAAAATAAAGAATTCGAAGAATTATTGGCAGAAAAAGGAACCAGTCACAACTTCTCAGCTCCCTACACACCTCAACAAAACGGGATTGTCGAAATACGAAACCGATCTTTGTGTGAGGCGGCCTGAACCATGCTAAGTTTCGCTTCTTTAACTTTATATTTTTGGGCTGATGCTATCTCTGCAGCTTGTTTTACACAAAACATGTCATATCTCAATAAGCGATTCACTCTCACTCCATATGAGATCATCAACAACAGGAAGCCAAATGTCAAATTTTTCCATGTGTTCGGTTCACGGTGCTTCATCTTCAATTCTAAAGAACATCGCAACAAGTTTGATGTCAAAGCCGATGAAGGGATATTTCTGGGCTATTCTCTCACTTCTAAAGCGTACAGGGTCTTAAACAAGCGATCAAGAAAAATAGAAGAGACTTATTACATGACTTTTGATGATAGCTATGTCAAAAAGCTAAAGGCCAACAACGATGCAGTTGGAGAAATCTTTCCTCAAACAGGCCAAGTCACAGCCTCGATCGCAAATCTATTCGAGAAGTTTGTCGAGTTATTTGATGAACCAGAAAAGGCTACTCTCTCAGAAGTAAGTGCAGCAGACAATAAAGTAGATCATTTGAAGCAACTCATCGAAGATGCTGCCAAACAAACGAATGAAGGAGTATCATGTTCCAACGAACCTCCACAGCACAATGCTTCAGTTGAGGGGGAGGATCTATCTTCGTCATCACAGCCGAGCTCACATGTTGAGGGGGGAGAACAATTCTCAAGCTGCTCCCGAACGCACTTCAACAACCGAAAGTGCCACGCCACCCGAAAGTGCTACACCACCCGAAGGTGCGTCTACACCCGAAAGCTTGACACCACCCGAAACCCCTGTAGCTCCAGAAACTCAAGACACACCAGCAAGCTTATCTGTCGAGGGGGAGAATGCTGATATACTTGATGACGATGACAGTCAATCCCAACTAGAAGAGATGGTAAACGCTAAATTGGATCCATCCTATGATCCAAATTACCCTCCTCTTGTCAAATGGACCAGAGATCATCCTATCTCCCAGGTTGTTGGTAATGTCTCTGAAAAGGTTCTGACCTGATCTCAACTCAAGGCAAAACAAATTTCCTTATTTTCAAAAGTAGAATTCTGTATGTTCAACTCCTTCGTCTCAAAAGTTGAACCAAAGACAGTTAACACTGCTCTTGATCACTCCGATTGGGTTCAAGTTATGCAAGACGAACTGAATGAATTCGAAAGGAACAAAGTTTGGCGCCTCATTCCAACTCCTTAAGATGCCTCTGTTGTTGGTCTCAAATAGGTATTCAGAAACAAAATGGACAAGGAAGGGAACGTGATACGAAACAAAGCACGTCTAGTGGTGAAAGGATACTGTCAGGAGGAAGGAATTGACTATGAAGAAACTTTTGCTCCTATAGCTAGGATGGAATCTGTTAGAATATTTCTTGCCTATGCTGCACCCAAAAACTTTGAAGTCTACCAAATGGATGTCAAGTGTGCATTTCTAAATGGAGAACTTGAAGAAACCGTGTACGTGGAGCAACCTCCTGGATTCGTAAATGAAAGGTACCCCAATCATTGTTACATTTTGGAAAAAGCCGTATATGGACTGAAACAAGCTCCGAGAGCCTGGTATGAAACGCTTACCAAATTTTTAAAGATGTCTAAATTCAAGCAAGGTTCGGTTGATCCAACCTTCATTCGTAAGAAGGAAGGTAACCACCTTATGATAGTTCAAATTTACGTCGACGATATCATCTTTGGCTCAACGAATCCTAGCTTAACGGCGGAATTCAGAAAGCTGATGGAGACTAAATTTGAAATGAGCTCAATGGGTCCAATTAACTTTTTCCTTGGTTTAAATATTAGACAAGGATCTGAAGGCATCTTTATTAATCAGGAAGCTTACACAAAGACTCTTCTTGCAAAATTTGGCATGATGGGAGATTCGAAGGTTAAAGTTCCAATGGCGTTCGGCACCAAACTCACTCCATCCTTGGATAAGCCAGCAGTTGATATTACGCTATATCGCCAGATGATCGGTTCTCTGATGTATCTTACCGCTAGCAGGCCTGATATAATGTTCTCTGTATGTTACTGTGCTCGATTTCAGGCGAATCCACGTGAACCTCATATGCTTGCAGTGAAGAACATACTCCGTTATCTTAAGCGAACGACCTCTTTAGGCCTATGGTATCCATCCAACTAAGGCTTCTTCGTTCAAGTCTACTCAGATGTAGACCTTGGAGGTTGTGGACTAGACAGGAAAAGCACCACGGGAGGCTGCCAATTCCTCGACGGGAAGTTGGTTAGCTGGCAATCAAAGAAACAAACTTGTGTGTCTCTGTCTACAGCTGAAGCAGAATACTTTGCAGCTGCCTCCTATACTTCTCAAGTGATTTTGATCCAAAGTCAACTCCAGGACTATGGACTTAATATGAAAAAGATCCCTCTATATTGTGACTCTGAAAGTGCAATTAGGATCTGTCATAACCCAATGCAACACTCCAAGACCAAGCACATAGCACTGAGGTATCACTTCATTAAAGATCATGTGGAAGATGGGAACGTTGAAATTCATTTTGTTAGAACCACTGATCAACTGGCTGACGTCTTCACCAAAGCCCTTCCTGAAGCGTCGTTCAACAAAATTCTACAAGGGCTAGGCATGATGGAATCGGAGTCAGTACCACACACTACCTCTCAAACTCAATAGTTAGAAGCGAAATAGACCGAACATTCGGGTTCGGGTCTTGTACTAATGCACTGAAATGAACGAACGCTCGGGTTCGGTTGGATAATCTGCTTTTCGCTCATCAATCAAAGGTAGTTTTCTTGGTTGTAAATTTTATGTATAATTGTTCCAAATTCATTTATCTTATTGTCAAAAGTATTCTCTTCTTGAAAATCTATTTTCTTTGGTAACCGAAATAGACCGAACGTTCGGGTTCGGTTTCAAAGTTTTTCCCAACCGAAATAGACCGAACGCTCGGGTTCGGTTCCAAAGTTTTTTTTTTCAACCGAAATAAACCGAACGCTCGGGTTCGGTTCCAAATTTTTTTATCTTATTTTTTTATTTATTTCTTTCAATTTTATTTCTCAAAAATTCCAAAAATATTTTTTTTGTTGTTTTGTTTTATTTTTTTTATTTTATTCAAAAACACCAAAAATATTTTGTTATTTGTTCTCTTTTCGGCTTTACTTTTATTCGTGTGTTCGCTTATGGGGAATTGTTGAAGTAGCTAAGTGTCCCTAGAAGCATGCTGCTGTATGTGTCCAAAGCCTCACCTGATTCTGAATAACAGCCTTAATGACTTGGTATACACAAACCTTGTCTTCCCAATTAGGCTATCACATTTATTCTAATCATGAGCTACCTAACTCTCTTCTCACATGAGATAAGAGTTTTCTGCTTGGTCCACTTTCTCTCAGCAGAGGTACTTTGATTTCTTACACCATCTACATTACATTTCTCCATCCCATTCGCTTCACAAACGTAACCCTTGAGACTCTCAGAAATTACCACTGAGGTTTATAGTTACCCAATAACTGCGTTCATGATCTTAGTTTCGTGCCACTACGAGTTGAGTGAAACCCAAAATTCAATACCCAAAAAGCATTAACGGTGAACAATTAATTTGCTCTAGTTTTCACTATTGAATTGACGGATGTATCTTTGTGAAATCTCAAAATTTTCTTTTGTGCGACTCCTATGAAATTGTTAAAACCAATAACATTTCTACCCCTGGGATCCAGTTTTATTTTTTTTGAGATTTTATATTCCTACCCAGTTTACATAATTCCCAACCTACTTGTTCAACAGACTACACCGGTCTCACAAGTACTTTGTTCACTTTCTATCTTATTTCAAGATTAGGAATGTTGAATCGAAGCGAAAGCCACCCTATTAAGCCTAGTTAAAAGAAGCCTTTCAACACTCTTAATAAGTGTCTGATCGTTAATCAACGGGAAACCACACAAACACTTTAAGGTCTTTCTTGACTTTAGAGGAAGAGATTCGTGCCCAGGATCATTTGTTTCGTGTCTTTATTGACATCACAATTTTTCCTAAAAGTATTGCTTTATTTCTTTTCTTTTACACCCTAAGCACGAAAATCTTTGATTTTCCAAAATTCCGGTTCTATTAATTACAGGCATTTTCATTGGATTGGTGGTTAATTAAAAGTTGTGGTTAATTTTAATCCACGTGGGAGCATTGTTCAAAAGATGCCCTTACAATTTAAAAGGATAAGATGATGACATGCTGACTCAGGAGGGAGTCTAATCGATTTGATTTCAAACGGCGCTAAAAGGGAACACGTGCGAATTGGAAACGTCTTATCTCCAAATGGCGCAGCAGGAGCGCGTGTGAATTTGAAATGGGAGACGTGTTCTTAGGGGTCTGGCACTCTCTCTCATGCGTGATCATCGGCAACCCCAACTGTCACGCATCAGTCAACTCCGAAAAACCCTCCCATTCTCAATCGAAGATTTAGGAAGATCTTTCTCTCTCCTTAAACCCCAATATAAAAGGCAACATAATCCCTCATTTACCTCTTTACCGCAATTAAAATTCTCAGAGAGCAAAAATTCCTTGATTCTTCCTTGTTCATCATCTTCTCCACTCTCTTCAAGCAATGGCAGACTCATCTTTTGTTCATGCAACATCCCACATACTACTCATTTGCCCACAACAAAGCCTCATCATTGATTTAACTCCTCAGGCTTACGACGCCTTCATGTTTCCCGTTATCGAGTGCTTGAAGTTTTCTCCAATCGCTCCTGCACTTACAAGAGCTGAATCTGTTCCGATGGAGTTCTTGTCGCAAATTTTTGCAACTGCTCATTACGACAAAGCGGTTGACAGAATCTTCTTTGACGTTTTTCAGCACAAAGCATCAATTTCCAAGCAACAATTTTGCTCCCTGTTAGGGTTTAAAGCTGATTCTATGAGAGTTAACCCTGAGACGATTCCGCTGGGGCACTTGTTCAACATGTTTTACAACATGGGTTATACGGAGGTGCTTACTTCAGTCGCGAAATTCAAGAAGTCGTGCCTGCCTCCACAGTGGAACGGTATGTTCACTGTTCTATTCAAAGGCCTTTCTGAAAGAAGTGTTGGCTCTGACGACGCCAGTCGACTATTTCTGTCAATCATGTATGGTATTTACAATGGCATCAATGTAGATTATGGGTCTGTTCTATGGCAACAACTCATCCAGAGTCTCTCCTCTTCTTCAAGGCATTCAGAGGTTTCTTACGCTAGGTTCTGGACCTTAATCACGAAATGGGTGATGGACAAGTACCACGTCCCCATTGTCGTTGGTGCTCCAATGTCTTCGATTGGTACATTCCACACCACGAAGATCATTGTTTCAGACGCTTCTTGGTTTCCATTCAACGGTTCAATTCCGAAAACTATGTATGGTGACGTTCCAGCTGATAGCCAGATTATCAGAACTTACAAAGAATTTAAGCGTTCTGGTCCGAGGGATCTCACTCCGGAGATGTTGAAGTCTATTCATGATGCCGACAAGCCTGATCCAAGAGGCAAGAAGGCTGATAAGGGGAAACAGGTGGCGAAAGGGGCTAAAGGTCCTTCTCCAAAGAAGAGGAAATCAACCAAGGCTGCTCAGTCTCCGCAGCAAAAGCGCCGAAAAACTCAGCCCAGGCGAAAGCTGATCATCGCTTCTTCCTCAAGCGAGTCTGAGGGTGAGAGTTCGGATTCTGACGACTCTCCAAGAGGCAACACTCCACCCAGATCTCCTACCCTAGAAGTGCATGTCTCTCCTTCTCCCATTAATTCTCCACCAAGAACCATTCCTTTTTCTATTCCCCCCATAACTTCCACTACTTCAATACCATCCACTTCCATCCCTATACCAACACCCATCTTCACTGAAGCAACCACGACATCCACTGCAGATGTTAGAGCCAACGTATCTGATACGGGGGTTCATACTGATGCAACCGAACCTACACCAGCACCCGAAACCACAAACACAACCGAAACCCCAAAAGCACCCGAACCTACACCAACACCCGAAACAACCCAACCTGAACCTACTCACACTTCACAACCACCACCCTCTCATGATCATGCTTCAGAAGGCGAAGAACCACTCCTCGGCGGAGAGGATATGACGTTTGACTCGGTCTACTTTAGTCCGTTTCAAGTACAGAGTGATGACGATAATGACGCTCCCGTAACCAAGCGACATCTCAAGGAGCTCACTGATAAGATTGACTTGCTCATCACCTCCTCTTCTACTACTCAGTCATCTCTTTCTGAAGATGCAGTTCAGAAGATTGTTGATGCTTTCTCTAAGGCTCAGCAAGATTCCATTGCTTCTGCAACCTCCGCCATCGATGCCTCCACAAAAGCTTGTCAGGATGCGACCGAAAAAGTCGATAAACTATTTTCTGATGCCTCTGTCCTGTTACAGTCTTTACAGGAGAGTGCATGTGTTGCTAAGACTACGTTGGAACCAATTATCCAACAATTGACAATGTCTGTCTCTACTGAGTTGAAGTCCTTTGCTTCATTTCGTCAAACGCTTTCCGACGACAACTCAGCATTTCGTGCTACTATTGACGAGCGTCTCTCAAAGCTCTAAGAAGATTTGGCTGCTGAGAACTCTTTGATGGATGTTCTAGCCAAGAAGACCACAGCTCTGAAGATCAAGAGTGTTCAACTCTCCCATGCTCAACAAGAGATTGACTCTCTTCGGTCCGAAAGGGAGGTAATCAAGACGTGTGTTTCAGATGTCCACTCTGCCATATCCAACATCCTCAAAGCACATGATCCCATCCTTAACTACACTGTGAGGCGTGACCTTGCAGAGAAACTCGCTCCGGCCCTTGCCCTGCTAAGCAAACTTGAAGGGTTACTTGATTTCGTGTCCATTCCGAAACAAGGGGGAGAGAAGGAGTCCATGTCTCAACCACCTCCATCCTCAAAGGCAACTCACACAACCGAACCTCCTCCAGTAGGCCAAGCCTCCGGTTCTAGTGTGAAAGATAAAGGCAAGAATATTGCTGAGGATGAAGATGAAGATCAAGAGACTATCGCTGATCTTTTAAAGCGAAAATGTCGAGTTGATGATGCTGATATCAGTGCTCGTGTGGCTAAAGAAACTGAAGAAGCAGAAAGAAAACAGAAGGAAGCCCACGACCTTCTTGAGAGTAGGAAAACTCTTTTTCCTGCTTGGACTCTCGAGAGGATGGTAAAAGAAGCCATCGACACTCCAAGTATCTTGTGGCTGGACCCTGTTATATCGCTTGATTGTTCCAACACTGTCGACTCTCAATTCGACATGCCTCTGACCCGAAAGGCGTTCATCTTTCACGCCTTCGCCAACGTTTCAGAGTTCCCTCATCCTCATCCACAGGTTGATCGGGAGTTGATTAATTTCTATCTGAAGGCTGCTCATCCTCAGTATCAAACTTGGAGCGCTCAGAAAATTATAAACGTTCGGGTCTTGAAGCCGTACAGTGAAGGGAACTTCATCAACGTTCGGTTCAAGGTACTTCGGGGATCTGCCAAAATCGAACATGCCATTTCTCTTGCAGATCTACCGAACCTCAATCCCCATGATTGGATAATCTTGCACAACATCCTTCTGACCAATGGAGATGAATACGGTCCGATCATCGACCATATCAAGAGGATGCTCGTGTGCTACATCATGGAAGTTGCACTGATGGATCAGGAGATAGCGAGCGTTTTTAAGAAGAAACCAACAATATCTCCTGTTGGCACGGCCAATGATCTGAACCAAATGCAGATGGGCAAAATTGACTCGAGACGGAATTCGGTCATGTTCACCAGGAATGAAGGACAGAAATGTCTTTTTGCCTTAGCTGATAAACATCTGTACACCACTGCTTGCCTAGAGCATGTGTTGGGGATCATCCACAGATGCAAGCAAAACTCAGCGGATGATGTCAAGTACTTTGATGACATGATACATTGGTACATTCGGTTCAGACAGACGATCCTTGCGTTAATCTCTCGTTTGTTTGATACCACGAAGAAAGTTCCTGCTGCTGGCCCAAGCAAGAAGAAGAAGTAGTCTCGCTCCAATTTGACGCAAAGGGGGAGATTGTTGGGTCATGTTTTGTTAAGTATTGCATCAATCGGGCTCGTTAGTTAGTCCAATTTTGTATCTCCGGTATGAGCCTGTCCATCCGTGAGCTTGATAGGGTTTATTATAAATATAGGTGCTTGCATGCATCTTAGGTTAACGATAGTAACGAAAGAATAGATTGATCAGAGAAGTTTTATTATCGTTCTTGTAACCCTAAATCCTCTACAGCGGAAGTTCTTAGTCGAGCTCTGCTGAGGATTGTTTGAATTAATCATTCGACATATTTTGATCCATACTTGTCTTGTTTATTGTTTTGTGTTCATTATAATTCCTGTTACGAAGATCTAATCGATCTTCAAGTTTATTTAATAACTTATCACCTACTGAGGCCCAAAGTAGTCAAGTCCAAAGAATGGCTGAAACCAAGGCCCATTAGTGCGAAACCCACTCTTACTAAATATGTGGGGCGTACTCAGCTGTACGTAGGGCGTACTGGGCTTGTGACCTGTACGCTGCGCGTACTAGCTTCTACATGTAGTCTACTCCCCTGCTAACCTCTTTCTTCTATTAAGCACTAAATGCTTCAATTCAATGGTCCAAATCCCCAGATCTGATTCCCATGGATGACTCATACGAGAGCTGCGCACCAGAGTCAAATAGCTTACTCTGGGATTATTTAATCCTGCTGTGAGTGACTTTGCACCTCTCAGTCAACTAACTATTCCATGCACGAATTCTCTTATCATTGTTCCTGCCCGAAGATCCTGCTCTCTCTTATCTGCTTTTCGGGTGAACCGAGACCTCCCTGGTCCCAACTTCCCTGTCGGCAGTCTAGAAATACCAAATTCCACCCGATTACCGAACCCAATCATGTTGTGGCCTACCCATATCCGTGTGGGCTACCCTGTCCCGATTTAACCGATCTGTAGAACTCCATAAGCGAGTCACACATCTGATACATTCTTACTGCTGAATAGGGACCGACGAAAGCTACGGTTCATCCCGCAGTCTCATACTCCCATACTATCTGACCACGAACGAATGCTACGGGCCACACCAATGCTACTAGCTATCTAACAAGTGCTACAGGCCACCGTGTAGTCTCACCATACCAATGCTACGGTCCACACCGCAGTCTTACAATACCAATGCTACGGGCCACACTGTAGTCTTACAATACCAATGGTACGGGCCAGACTGTAGTCTTACTATACTGATATACGAATGATACGGGCCACAGTGCAGTCTTACAATGTTCCTACTCTATCAGCCAACTAGTGAACGCTACGGGCCACTCGATGGTCTTACAACACTTCTACACTATCTGCTAACCAATGCTACGGGCCACCCCACATTCTTGACACACTTCACATGCTACCTGGCCACTGTTTAATACTACGGCTAACCCAGAGTCTTACAACACTTCTCCGGCTGACTGGCTAATAGTGAATGCTACGGCTATCCCGTAGTCTTACAACACTTTCCAACTTGACCATTGTCTTTCGCTGACTACTAATCTGAACACCTCCATAATCGAGCATACAAGCACGACCTAGTACCCCAAGCTATACTCATGTCTTGACTAAAATTCCCAACATAATTTTTCTGAAACTTGCTATCAGACATCCCGAGAATGCAATCTCACTATTGGCAAGTCTTCTGAACTTCCAATTTACACTATCCTCAATTCATACCGCCGCTTGGGCCTTCTTTCTCCCTAACAAGAATGCGAAAATTTTCCCATCTTCAAAACCACTCCTGCTTCTGAGTACATGATTGATTCTCCCCCACTCAGCTTCAACTAAGTCTTCACGACAAGCAAAAATCAAAGGATTTCCATTCCTTCCTCCCTTACATGATTGACACGTTAAATTCCAACGCCTAATCTTGTTAGCGGTCCATCGCTAGCCCACTCCAAAGGTCGCACAATCAATGAAGACTAGATGAATGCTTCTTGAAATCCCGACACTAATGACCCCAAAAGCTTAACCTGATGTCCCTCTCAACCTTAAAGTCGAATTAGCGGATGCTCAGAGCAACTCCTTTAGCGATAGACTTGATGCTTCCAAAATTTATCCCTAGCACAATGACTGAACTTCACCAAATCCTGATGATGTTGAATAACCATCCTGCTGAACCCTGACCGCAAATTTCTCATGATGCTCCTGAACTGATCTCGGCCGTAACCAAGAGAACATTGAACCCTTCGAACCAGAAAAGGGAAATGAACTTACACTAGTTACTAGTAATTCCCGGTATGCAATTGGCATATGACATTTTCCGCAAATACAATCCAAATACAAGCAGGGAGATAACTCATACATACTATTACCCGAGTCCGAGGCAAGAACAATCATAATACATATAGAATCGAAAAGAGCAACTGTTACATACTTATAACATTGCCTGCTGTAATCCGGATCTCCCTCGTCTTTCACTACATGGCCCTAACCCCTCACTTATCCATAATCCTCAAAGTAGTTAGGGCAGTTGCACTCCCTGCTCCTCTCCTCATCGTCTGGTAGTCGGCCTTCTTGTGGGCTACCTGATTGCAGTGAAAACATAATGGGCTTGTCCCATGTGGGAGTCCTGATGACATGGACATCCCTGCCACACTTGTAGCAGCCTAAACCCCTAGAATGACAAACTCCCTCGTGCAGTTTCCCGCATGTGCTGCACTGACTTCAGCCCTGCTGACCTACCAATCGTTGATCTGAAGTCTTAGGTTTCTTCCCGGGACCCTCCAAAGTAAACATCTGATCTGACCTCCTCTTCGCAATGTGCTCCAAATCAATCTCCCTATCCCGCGCCCTGGTAATCATAGAATCCAAGGTCGGGCATGCTGAGTAGCTGACATGCTCCTGAATATTAGCTCTCATCATGTCATGATAGCGGGTCTTCTGCATCTCCTCATCTCTCGCATACTGAGGCACCAACAAGGTCCTCTCCTGTAACTTGGCGGTAATCTCCACCATTGTCTCTGTCATTTGCCTCATGTCGAGGAACTCCCTGGCCAGCTGCTAAAGCTCCACAGTTGGCGCGAACTCTGCCCTAAACTGAGCCACAAAGTCTGACCAAGTCATAGCCTCAATGGCTGAGGCTTCCAGAGAGTCTCCAACCAACTCCCACCAATCTCTGGCTCTTTCTCTCAAACATCCCGCAGCATACCAGGACTTCGACCCTCAAGGCAGAAGCTAATTAACTAGGCAGACTCCATCTTTGCAATCTATCTCCTAGCAAGAATGGGGTCTTTCGCCCTGTGGAAGTCTAGTGCACTGAATCCCATAAAGTCCATGAAGGAGAGTGTGCGTGTCCTCGTCTGGCCAGATGTCATGTCACTCCTATACTCCCTGAGACGATCCTCCATCAACTCGACAATCCCCTCCTTGATCGACCCGAAAATCACTAGGGTCGCCTCAAGGATGCCTCTCGTGATCTCCGACGCGATAAACTCACGCAGACTATCATCAACTAGTTCGGATCATGATCTAGAACCTGATCTTGATCCTAATTCTCATGCTCAATGTCGTGTAATCATCACCATTCTGAAATGAAACACATAATCGGTAGGGTCATACGTAACCTTAGAAGGTTTCACATACTACTAGTTCCCTGGTTCTATCCCGGACCTCCTTGACTTGAGTATGGATCCTCTGCTTTCAGTAATACGAGCCCATACTACCTTCCACATCTATCTGTACTTTCCTCAAGGATTTCTTCGACTTTTCCAAGTCCCTTCTACTACTGCTTCACTCTGCTACTCTTATCCTAGGCTTTTCTAGGTTCCGGAACCCACCGAGTCCTCAGCTACAAAAAGACACTTCATGATGCCAATTAACCACTACATGAATACCATCACATGTGGAGAGGCTCGGATAATCCTTCGAGTAAAGGACCCATCCCTACAACGGTCAGACTCAAACGAGAGCTGCACAATAGGGTCAAATCCAACACTCTGAGATTATTCAACCCTGGTCACATGTGACTTAATATATTTATCTATTAGTTAACTCCCATCACTCGAAGTCCCACAAAGCACAAAGCAAGAAACATTCAGACAAATGGAAAAATCTAACCACACAAGCCACTTAATTCTCTTACCAGGAATCTTTACTAGCATGTAATTCAAAGGCTCATACAATCAGACATAACCTAAACATGCCATCTTACTACTGGCTAATCAGTTCTAGCATGCAAATCCATAAGCTCATATAAGAATACAAAGGCATCTTTCCTAGATCCTTAGCTCTAATCTAGCATGCGATTCACATAATCATATCATATGATATAACAACCACGTATTGGTTTTTTGGGAACCACTTACTTGAGCTCGGCCGATTGTACGCATCACACCCCTTTCTTTTAAAAGTTCTTTTCTCCTTTAAAATTCCATTCAAAATTCTTTTATAAAAATGATTTTTCTTTTGAAAATTTGTAAACCAATTCCTCAGTTTAAGTCCAGACGCACCCGAGAGTGTGTCCGAATCCCTCTAACCAAGGCTCTGATACCAACTTGTAACATCCCAAAATTTAAGGCCAAAATTTTGATTTTAAATATAAGAAAACCTTTAATATCTTTGTTCCAGACATTGAAAACATTTCAATTAAAACAAATATCAGAGTCTAATCCCAAATATCACATAATGCAGAATAACATGGGTGAATGTGCTGCAATCGCCCCGAGCTCCTATTTCTTGAAAATTGAAGATACCTGAAACCAAAACTGTAAACCGTAAGCACGAAGCTTAGTGAGCTCCCCAATTACCACATACCATACATATCAACTAGGCCATACATGCCATACATACTGTGAGCCATACATATCAAACATATCCATAATCAAGTAAGATGCTATGTGCCAAACATAGTCTTGCCATTATGCCACGGGCCACACGTGGTCTTCTTGCCAAGCCTGGGGCCACACCCCTCTGTCTTACAGACAAGTGCCAAGAGCCACCTCCTGGTCTTTCATATATATATATATATATATATATATATATATATATATTGCCTAGGGCTAACCCCAGGGTCTTCCTACCATACATAATAACATACTATGTGCCAGGAGCCGTCCCCTGGTCTTTGATGCATAATGCCTAGGGCTAACCCCTGGGTCTTCCTGTCATACATAAACTAAATGGGCCGACATTGGTGTCTTAGACCCATACAAACAGTGAGGAGACTCACCTTACAAGCTGGCTGATACACTTCTTACTGCTACTGGAAATTCCTTGACTGGTGATCCTTCGGCTCCCCGAACTAATAATACCAAAATAACACTTAGACCGTACCAATCATCCTCCTTAGGGTAAAGTAACCATTTTACCTTTAGTCCAACATGGTCTAGCTCTAAGGCCCAAAACCATAATGTAAAAAGACCCAAACCATATAATCCATAGAAGCCCATTAGTGGCCCAATGTCCAATTAGGCCCAATCCCCTCTCATGGGCCTTAGCTAAAAGCCCAATAATGCTTCTTTGGTCCAATGTTAAATTCCAGATGGCCCACTGAGGCCCAAAGTAGTCAATTCCAAAGAATGTCCGAAACCGAGGCCCATTAGTACGAAACCCACTCTTACTAAGTACGCGGGGCGTACTGTGCTGTACGTAGGGCGTACTTGGCTTGTGACATGTATGTTGCGTGTACCAACTTGTACGCCTAGTCTATTCCCCTGCTAACCTCTTTCTTCTATTAAGCACTTAATGCTTCAAGTCAATGGTCCAAATCCCCATATATGATTCCCATGGATGAATTAAAATGTAAAGTTGGCAACTTTATTTACATAATGACTTAATGGGACTCTATAGCTCAAAAGAGCTTAATGAAAGGTCTTAACTCTTGCATGAGTCCATTTGAATCATAAAGATTGCATTTTTCTAGCTCTAAGTGCTTCGAAGAGTTCAAAAGAATGGCTCTTTTATTCTAAAACTAACAAGATACAAGAAACCCCGATAATGGAGTCAAAACAACCCATAAAACACCCCAACATTCTAACTAAGCATGCCATGGTCAAGTTTGAAGATTGATACCTCAAATGAGTCAGAAATGGTGCTAATCTCCTAGATCTACAAGCTCCCTTTGAATCCTTGCTCCTTCTTCAAACTTCTTCCTCTTCCAAAACACCAAAGCAAAACCAAAATGCTCTCAAAAGGGTTACCAACTCACAAGAACACACCAATATGGGTTAGGGTTTCGAAAAAGGCTTAAGGTATAGTGGAGGCTGAAAGGATGAAGAGCCTTGGGTCTTAAGTTTCTTACAATTAGGGTTTAAAGGTCCTGGGCACTACACTGGGCGTACTGCATGAGCCTCCCACGTCTATTTTCCAACTCAATGTCAGGCGTACTCACACATTTACGACCTTGCATGCAAGGGCTGAAATGCAAGTTTTTCCATCCTGGGACCACTTCTGTCAACAAGTTTAAAGTACTATAACTTCTTCGTTCTAAGTCTGTTTCCGACGAACATTATATCCATGAAAAGGTGGAAAGAAGTCCTACGCTCCTAGCCACACCCCAAGCCTAAAACCTTCCGGATAAAACCCGAGACTAATAAAAGACCGAATCGCCCCTACCATTTGGCTTCCGAGACCACAACCGAGTACTTTCAAAACGGAGTGTTACAACTCTCCCCCACTTAAACTAGACTTCGTCCTCAAAGTCTTCTGCGGCTACTTATCTTGGATGCTTCTCATGGGACACATTAGATACTCCAAACTAGCCTGAACACTTGCAACCATTCTTATAAAACTTTTAACGTTGTCTGCTCAGTATGATCCCCGAAAGGACCGCTATAATTGACATCCTGAGGGTCTAACCATTACCATGCGCAACCAATGGCCTTCCCAAGGCAACTATACATAAGCGACAACCTTTCTTGTCTCTGCGAAGGACAAATCCTTCGATGTAACTAAATCTCCAGCCACTCCCAGTGCTGGTCCCTTTGTTGTTAACTACCGAATGCTTCCAGTTACTATGACTCGATGCCTATCATCCAACCCAGTGAATGGGTTAGATAATCCTTCGAGTAAGAGATTCATCCCTGCAACGGTTAGACTTATACGTGAGCTGCCCAACAGAGTCAAATCGCTTACTCTTGGATTATTTAATCCTGTTGTGAGTGACTTAGCACCTCTCGGTCAACTAACTATTCTGTACATGAATTCTCTTATCATTGTTTCTGCCCGAAGATCCTGCTCTCTCATATCCGCTTTCCGGGTGAACCGAGACCTCCCTGGTCCTAACTTACCTATCGGCAGTCTAGAAATACCAGATTCCACCCGATTACCGAAGCCAATCATGTTGTGGCCTACCCACATCCATGTGGGCTACCCTGTCCCGGTTTAACCTATTTGAAAAACTCCATAAGCGAGTCACACATCTGATACATTTTTATTGCCGAATAGGGACCAACAAATGCTATGGTCCATCCTGCAGTCTCATGCTTCCATACTAACTGACCACTAATGAATGCCACGGGCCACCCCGTAGTGTTACTACACCAATTCTATTAGCTATCTAACAAGTGCTACAGGCCACCCTATAGTCTTACCATACCAATGCTACGGTCCACATCGCATTCTTACAATACCAATGCTACGGGCCACACCACAGTCTTACAATAACAATGCTACGGGCCACATTGCAGTCTTACTATACTGATATACGAATGCTACGGGCCACATCGCAGTCTTACAACGTTCCTACTCTATTTGCCAACTAGTGAACGCTACGGGCCACTCCATAGTCTTACAACACTTCTACACTATTTGCTAACAAATGCTACGGGCCACCCCACAGTCTTGACACACTTCACATGGTATCTGGCCACTGGTGAATACTATGGATAACCCACAGTCTTACAACACTTCTCCGGCCAACTGTCTAATAGTGAATGCTACGGCTATCCCGCAGTCATACAACACTTTCCAACTTGACCATTGTCTTTCGCTGACTACTAATCTGAACACCTCCATAATCGTGCATACAAGCACGGCCTAGTACCCCAAGCTATACTCATGTTTTGACTGAAATTCCCAACCTAATTTTTCTGAAACTTGCTATCAGACATCCCGAGAATGCGATCTAACTATTGCCAAGTTTGCCGAACTTCCAATTCAA
Organism: Lactuca sativa; assembly: GCF_002870075.4. Taxonomy (NCBI): domain Eukaryota; kingdom Viridiplantae; phylum Streptophyta; class Magnoliopsida; order Asterales; family Asteraceae; genus Lactuca; species Lactuca sativa. The sequence goes on along the minus strand of NC_056631.2, from coordinate 195,488,473 downwards.
ACTATCCTCAATTCATAAAGCCGCTTGGGTCATCTTTCTCCCTAACAAGAATCCGAAAATGATCCCATTTTCAAACCACTCCTACTTTAGAGTGCATGATCAATTCTCCCCCACTTAGCTTCGACTAAATCTACACGACACACGAAAATCAGAGGATTTCCATTCCTTCCTCCCTTACACGATAGACATGCTAGCGGTCCATCACTAGCCCACTCCAAAGGTTGCACAATCAATGAAGACTAGATGAATGCTTCTTGAAATCCCGACACTAATGACCCCAAAAGCTTAACCTGATGTCCCTCTCAACCTTAAAGTCGAATTAGCCGATGCTTAGAGCAACTCCTTTAGCGATAGACTTGATGCTTCCAAAAGTTATCCCTAGAACAATTATTGAACTTCACCAAATCCTGACAATGTTGGATAACCATCCTACTGAACCCTGACCGCAAATTTCTCATGATGCTCCTGAACTGATCTTGGTCGTAACCGAGAGAACATTGAACCCTTCGAACCAGAAAAGGGAAATGACCTTACACTAGTTACTAGTAATTCCCGGTATGCAATTAGCATATGACATTTTCCACAAATACAATCCGAATACAAGCAGGGAGATAACTCATAAATACTATTACCCGAGTCCAAGGCAAGAACAATCATATTACATATAGAATCGAAAAGGGAAACTGATACATACCTACAACATTGCCTGCTATAATCTGGATCTCCCTTGTCTGTCACTGCAAGGCCCTACCCCCTCGCCCATCTGTAATCCTCTAAGTAGTCGAGGCAGTTGCACTCCCTGCTCCTCCCCTCATCTTTGGGTACTCAGCCTTCTTGTGGCCTACTTGATTGCAGTGAAAACATAATAGGCTTGCCCCATGTGGGAGTCCCTGCTGACGTGGCCATCCCTGCCACACTTGTAGCAGCCTGAACCCCTGGAATGACAAACTCCCTCGTGCAATTTCCCGCTCGTGCTGTACTGACTTTGGCCCTGCCGACCTACCAATCGCTGATCTGAAGTCTTAGGTTTCTTCCCGGGACCCTCCAAAGTAAACATCTGATCTGACCTCCTCTTCGCAATGTGCTCCAAATCAATCTCCCTATCCCGCGCCCTGGTAATCATAGAATCCAAGGTCGGGCATGCCGAGTAGCTGACATGCTCCTGAATATTAGCTCTCATCATGTCATGATAGCGGGTCTTCTGCATCTCCTCATCTCCCGCATACTGAGGCACCAACAAGATCCTCTCCCAAAACTTGGTGGTAATCTCCGCCACTGTCTCTGTCGTCTGCCTCATGTCGAGGAATTCCCTGGCCAGCTGCTAAAGCTCCACAGCCAGCGCGAACTCTGCCCTAAAGCAAGCCACAAAGTCAGACCAAGTCATAGCCTCAATGGCTGAGGCTTCTATAGAGTCTCCAATCGACTCCCACCAATCTCTGGCTCTGTCTCTCAAACATCCCGCAGCATACAGGGAGTTCGACCCCTCAAGGCAGAAGATAATCAACTCGGAAGACTCCATGTCTGCAATCTATCTCCTAGCATGAATGGGAGAGTGTGCGTGTCCCCGTCTGGCCAGATGTCATGTCACTCCTAAACTCCCTGAGACGATCCTCCATCAACTCGACAATCCCCACCTTGATCGACCAGAAAATCAATGTGGTCGCCTCATAGATGCCTCTTGTGATCTCCGACGCAATAAACTCGCGCAGACTATCATCAACTGGTTCGGATCCCGATCCAGAACCCGATCCTGATCCTCATCCTCATGCTCCATTTCATGTAATCATCACCATTCTGAAATAAAACACATAATCGTCAGGATCATATGTAACCTCAGAATGTCTCACATACTACTAGTTCCCTAGTTCTATCTTAGACCTCCTTGACTTAAGAACGAATCCTCTGCTTTTAGTAATACGGGGCCAATCTACCTTCCACATCAATCCGTACTTTCCTCAAGGATTGCTTCGACTTTACCAAGTCCCTTCTACTATTACTGCACTCTGCTACTCTTATCCTAGGATTTTCTAGGTTCCCTAAGCCACCGAGTCCTTAGCTGCGAAAAGCTCTTCATGATGCCAATTAACCACTACATGAATACCATCACATGTGGAGAGGCTCGGATAATCCTTCGAGTAAAGGAACCATCCCTACAACGGTCAGACTCAAACGAGAGCTGCGCAATAGGGTCAAATCCAGCACTCTGAGATTATTCAACCCTGGTCACATGTGACTTAATGTATTTATCTAGTAGTTAACTCCCATCACTCGAAGTCCCACAAAGCAGAAAGCAAGCAACATTCAGACAAATGAAAAAATCTAACCACACAAGCCACTCAATTCTCTTACCAGGAATCTTTACTAGCATATAATTCAAAGGCTCATACAATCAGACATAACCTAAACATGCAATCTTACTACTGGCTGATCAGTTCTAGCATGCAAATCCATAAGCTCATATAAGAATACAAAGGCATCTTTCCTAGATCCTTAGCTCTAATCTAGCATGCGATTCACATAATCATATCATATGATATAACAACCATGTATTGGTTTTTTGGGAACCACTTACTTGAGCTTGGCCGATTGTACGCATCACACCCCTTTCTTTTAAAAGTTCTTTTCTCCTTTAAAATTCCATTCAAAATTCTTTTATAAAAATGATTTTTCTTCTGAAAATTTGTATACCAAGTCCTCAGTTTGAGTCCAGACACACCTGAGAGTGTGTCCGAATCCCTCAAACCAAGGCTCTGATACCAACTTCTAACATCCTAAAATTTAAGGCCAAAATTTTGATTTTTAATATAAGAAAACCTTTAATATCTTTGTTCCAGACATTGAAAACATTTCAATTAAAACAAATATAAGAGTCTAATCCCAAAGATCACATAATGCAGAATAACATGGGTGAATGTGTTGCGATCGCCCCGAGCTCCTATTTCTTGAAAATTGAAGATACCTGAAACCAAAACTATAAACCGTAAGCACGAAGCTTAGTGAGTTCCCCAATTACCACATACCGTACATATCAACTAGGCCATACATGCCATATATACTGTGAGCCATACATATCAAACATATCCATAATCAAGTAAGATGTTATGTGCCAAACATAGTCTTGCCATTATGCCACGGGCCACACGTGGTCTTTCTTGCTAAGCCTGGGGCCACACCCCTCTAACTTACAGACAAGTTCCAAGAGCCACCTCCTAGTCTTCCATGTAAGCATCATAAAGTCAACTAGCATACATACTACTCTACTTAGCTAATTAGCATACAGTGTGCCAGGAGCCACCTCCTGGTCTTTTATACATAATAGCATATAGTGTGCTAAGAGCCACCTCCTGGTCTTTCATATATATATGTATGTATATATATATATATATATATATATATATATATATATATATGTAACGACCGAAAAATACAACCAATTTTAAATTTTTCAAAAACAGCTCGATTCCATTAAATCTTTACAAAAAGGTTTTCAATACAAAACATTTAATGTATTCCCAAAATCACATTACTACAAAATCATGAGGAGCGGTACGATCACGCGTTCGCCTTGCCACGGTCTCTTAAAGAACCTGAAAAACATGAAACCACAACTGTTAGCCCGAAAGCTTAGTGAGATATCCCCAAAATACCAACCACATACACCATACACGCATAACATGCCACAACATATCTAATCACAGAACAGCCATGCAGTTCGGGTCTACTGTGCGACTGGTCCGCCACACCGGCCTACAGTCCACCTGGTCCACCCTCTGAGTCTAGGCATAAACCACGAGTCTACAGTATGATTGGTCCGCCTGTCCACTCTACACATACATCGAGTCTGCAGTGTGATTGGTCCGCCCGCAACGGGCCTTCAATCCACCTGGTCCACTCTCTGAGTCTACAGTATGCCTGGTCCGCCCACACCGGGCCTTCAGTCTGCCTGGTCCACTCTCTGAGCCTCGGCATGTCTGGTCCGCCCTCTTGGGGCCTACAGCCTATCCGGACCGCTCGCTGGGCCTTCGGAACAACTGGTCCGCCCTGAGTATCTTGGCCTACAGCACAAAGCAGGACCCGCCTCAAACCAACTCCAGTCCAAACAACCATGTGCACATATACATACAATCATATAGCAATTCACAGTCAACAAGCAGATCAAACAGATCTCATAACATATCATCATCCTAATCAGGATACCGACCTAACAGGTCACTAGCATAGCATCTCCCTATCTCTCAAGATACCGATCTCAATCAGGTCTCTAACATATACCATCCTAGCTCACAGGATGCAAACATATCAAAGCAGTAACATAACAAAAACTACCCAGATCTCAATCCGATAAGGTCCGGCCTTGGTGCCTTAGACCCTGTTGATATAGTGAGGATAACTCACCTTGAAACTGCCGGCTGAAAGGATAAGATCCCTCTGCTCCAAGCTCCAACACGAACTCCTCCACTGAACACCAACACACTCAACTCAATAAATACCCTTAATTACCAAAATACCCCTGAAAGACAACTGTTCAACCTTTGGACAAGGTCAAAGTCAACCCCTGACTGACTCTACTCGCCGAGTCAACCCGATGACTCGCCGAGTCCCCATACTCAGAACTTCCCTCAATCTGCGACCTAACTCGCTGAGTCACCCCGAGACTCGTCGAGTCCAACAACTTTGTGTCCACTCGCCCACAACTCACCGAGTCATCCCTTGACTCGCCGATTCTCGACTCAACCAGAAAATATTAGGACTCTTCGACAAGACTCGCCGAGTCCAAGAACAGACTCGCCGAGTCTAAGGTTATCTTCAACCTACTCGCCGATTTGTTCATACAACTCACCGAGTTCCAGGCCATCTTCATCCAACTCGCCGAGTTGTTCTTCCAACTCGTCGAGTTCCAGCTCATTTTCAAGCAACTCTTCGAGTCCACCCATGTGACTCGCCGAGTACCATCGGTCTGAATCCATACAGAAGCACTCCAGGCCATGCAATTGATCCAAAACATAGATCTAGCCTCCTATAACCCATCGATCACGTAAAGTGACAAACTTTACGTGAATCCAAAGAGATCTATGCATTTTGCACATTAGGGCTAAGGTTTGGGACATGATAGCTTCACCCAACACTCAACATAGGGACTTTATGCACATTATGACCATCACCACTCCAGATCTGAGGTAGCAACCTCAGATCTAACTTCCAAACTCCAAAACATACCAAGATAAGCCTCCACAGACCCCATAATGATGAATCCATAAGAGTAACAGCCCAAGAACAAGATATTACCTCAAAAGAACGCCCCAAATACAATGGAACTCGACTCCAAGCAAAGCCCCTTGCTCCAAGCCTCTTCTTCTTCAAGATCTCTTCAACAACCACCTCACCAAGCTCCAATTCACTCAACAATGGGGTTCCTCCACGAAATTAGGGTTTCTGGGACTCAAGGGGTGATAAGTAGGCTGGGGAGGAAACATAATGTTCCTTATATAGGGCCCACCTTCCGGATTTAGGGTTTTCCCGATTCAGCGCCTACTCGCCGAGTCCAATACACTGACTCGCCGAGTCGGCCACTTAACACGCGACCAAGTCGCGACTCTACTCGCCGAGTCCACCCATGGACTCGCCGAGTCTATCTTTCCCATATTACTCTTTTAGCCCTTCAACTTTACTCTTGCTGTTCCGGGATGTTACAATTCTCCCCCACTTACATTAGGCTTCGTCCTCGAAGCCTGCAACAAATCAACTCCTAGAAATACTCCTGCCATGCACCTCCTGGCATTAATCCAACCATGTTTCTCAAAACACAGCCATAGAACCAGAAAATCGTTTTCTCCTTCCTTACGGTGTCCTGACCACCGTCTCGAGCTGGGCACCGGCTGCACCCTCTGATAATCACACTCAACAACCGATAATTACCCATGATGCATCACTGCTCCAAATATCAACAATCACTCGACCAATATGGGCTAGAAAACCATGAACCATCGGATCCTCGGTCCGAATCCCACTCTATCCATTCCATGCTGACGGAAGGACACATTCTTCAGAGCAACTCCCATGAGTTCTCCTCTTGCACTCACATACACATGCTGAACTAGCTCTAGCACCCTCAGGTTGGGAAAACCCGATACACTGATGATATCCTCAAACATCCCCCAGGATGAACCACTAATACATACCCAATACCCTGATCAGAATCATACTGAGAGCCCAAGACTCTCTCCCTGCATCCCTTCCGAGCCTCTTGGCTCTACACCTGCGGAATTCCCTCCGCGACCTCAGCAGACATCCCAACCCGAATGAGCTTCTATTCCACTGCCGCAAACACGCTGCTCAATAACCATACCCGAATTACTCTAATCATAACTCTGCTCTGCCGCTTTCACTTCCGTGAACTTGCACTCCCTCTCGGAGTTACACACCTCTCTCTTTTCCTTTACCAAGGAATCCAGCTGGCCACATTGTCACTCCGACAAGTGTCATGGTGCTCGCCCAATGCTACACCACCCTGTTATAGCGTATCTGCTATCCATCCAACACACATACTCTGACTCTCATCGCAGGGACTCTCAAGCCCATGCACTATCTCAACTAATCAAGATCACTACCCGGGGCCAGACCTTCTAATGCAATCACACGGCAACATACACAATCCATATCCTCGAACCGATCCAACAATACCTGTAGAGTCTTCAGCATGACTGGACCGCCTCACCAGGCCTTCAGCCAATCCGGACCACTCTCAGAACCTTCAGCCAATCTGGACCGCTCTCGGTGCCTTCAGCTTGGCTGGACCGTTCTCCGAGCCTTCGGCCTAACTGGTACGCCTACCGGCCTTCAGTCTATCCGGACCGCTCAACTAGCATTCATCATTCCGAGCTATGACTCCTGGAAATCCTCCTATGTGCACTGTTCTAGCCCTTTAAGGGTTCCGAACTCTGTCTCAATCGCACATGCTCGATCCCGGCCTGCTCCCATGCCCTCCACAATCAAATGCCCTAGGTTTGTATCCCGCCCCGCATGCCCGACACTTGCTCCTATCAGCCTATGCTCTGGGCTGACAGAACACTGTTGAATCCCAACAAATAAGCACCCTCAAATACTCATCGATCTCCTGGAGAATTCTCCAATTCTCCCCCACTTGTAGCATTGATTAACAACCACTGGTCGCCATCACCGACCTCCCAGAACAACTCTGCACAAAGAAAACACTTACATGCGGACTGCTTCCCACAAGCATAAACAACCTTAACGAGATCTCACATCAACACCGCTTAACCTGCTCGAAAGGAACTCAATCTGCATCTAACCACTCCTCAGAAAGCAGATGCTACCCGGCCTTCAAACCAATGCCAGGTTCCCACTAATAACTCTCATGGATGATGACCAACGAAATTCCCAAAACAATAACCCATAACCAAACCACAACCCTCAAAGTGACGAATACCGCATCGAAAACCACACAAAAAATACCAGCACATAAACAATACACTACAAATAATCACAAGATAACAAGATATCAAGAAAGAAACATACCTGCAGCTGCATCCGACACTGCTCTGACCTCCTCTGCCGCAAGCTGATAAGCACAGCCCTGAGCCCTTGGGGGCTCTGCTCCACCCTGACCTCCACCTGTAATCCTCAAAGTGGTCAGTGTTGAAGCCTGCACTGGTCCTGCAACAAGCTGTGGACAGTTGACCCTCAAATGTCCAATCTGATGACAATGATAAGAAATCCTCAAATCCCGAACCAGCGCTGACTGCCGACAATCCCTCACATAGTGACCCTCCTTTCCGCACTTGCGTCATGCACCACCGGACCTACAAACTCCGGTGTGACCCCTCCCACACTTCCCACAAGTGTGGATGCTCAGATCCCCCACTCTAACATCAACGGTCTTGGACCATTTCGGCATCGGTTGCGACTGCACCGGAGCCTGCCTCAGCTCACGCAACTGCAACTCAATCTCTAACTCATGCCGCCTAGCAGCCTCCTACAACTCCAACAAGGTCTCGCACCTCTGCGTAGACACGAACTGTCTGATGTCCCTCTTGAGCATGCTCAGATATCGAGACATCTGAGCCTGCTCCGAAGCAAACTCTTGGCAGAACATCGCCCTCTCAGTGAACATCCTGGTGATCTCAGTCACCGACTCTGAATCCTGCTTCAGCTCAAGGAACTCCTGAGCCAATATCTCCCTCTCAACTTGCAGAACATAATGAGTGCTGAACATCTCTTTGAACTAATCCCATGAAACCGCAGCCCTCTGCGCATCCGAATATGACCCCATGGTCAATCTCCACCAATCCTTCGCCTCGAGCCTCAACAGGTTCAGAGCACACCTCACCATCTGATCAGCAGGGCATGAACACGTGAAGAAACACCCCTCCACGTCTGATAACCATCTCATAGCGATGATCGGGTCCTGAACTCCATCGAAGGTGGGAGGCTTCGTATTATCGAAGTCCCGATACTGAAAGCCCCGACCAGCTCCTCCCCCTGCCACCGCTACAGCCGCTGTAGCTGCCGCGACAGCCGTCTCTGCGAGAGCCACATAGCGCTCATCAAAATACTCAACCATGGCGGTCTTGATCAACCCAAACAGCTCCGACAACTCAGCCCGGAACAACTCAGCAATCTCATCACGCAGGATCTCACGAATCCTCGCATCCAACTCGCACGTGCTCATCTGACCGATAACCTCGGGCGGTACCGATCCGCCCGGAACTCTCTGTCCTGCGCCCGATCCTGATCCGGATCCACTCTCATCATGCCTCGTAATCTCCATACTCAAAAAACACCACACAAAATCTCAGACTCTTCCCACATCCTGGGATCCAACTCTCTCTCAACCCACCCTAGAGATAATGGTTTCCCTGATACACGTATGGGTCCTGTGCTTTCAGTAGTACGGGCCCATACTACCTTCCACACCTACCCATATTTGTATGAAGTACTACCACAACACCCTAGAGAAACATGCATAACAACGCTCAACCCTCACCACTAGAGGAACACTGAAAATCTCCCATAAGGGACCCTAGGCTACAGGCATCACAAATCAGGCAACATTATCATGAAATCCTGAAGATCCCTAGCCTATCATTAGCATGCTGTTCTATCAAAGCTCAAAAACAAATAATCATGCATGGTATTTTGGGGTTACTTACTGGCTTCGGCTGATCGTACCTCCGCGTCCTCCCTTACTCATTTTGAAAACCATTTTAAATACTCTTTTGAAAACTCTCCTCGATTTGAAACTGGAGTCACACGAATGTTCCTCCAATTCACTCAAACCAAAGCTCTGATACCAACTTGTAACGACCGAAAAATACAACCAATTTTAAATTTTTCAGAAACAGCTCGATTCCATTAAATCTTTACAAAAAGGTTTTCAATACAAAACATTTAACGTATTCCCAGAATCACATTACTACAAAATCATGAGGAGCGGTACGATCACGCCTTCGCCTTGCCACGGTCTCCTAAAGAACCTAAAAAACATGAAACCACAACTGTAAGCCCGAAAGCTTAGTGAGATATCCCCAAAATACCAACCACATACACCATACACGCATAACATGCCACAACATATCTGATCACAGAACAACCATGCACTTCGGGTCTACTGTGTGACTGGTCCGCCGCACCGGCCTACAGTCCACCCTCTGAGTCTAGCCATAAACCTCGAGTCTATAATGTGATTGGTCCGCCCGCAACGGGCCTTCAATCCACCTGGTCCACTCTACACATACATCGAGTCTGCAGTGTGATTGGTCCGCCCGCACCGGGCCTTCAATCCACCTGGTCCACTCTCTGAGTCTACAGTATGACTGGTCCGCCCACACCGGGCCTTCAGTCTGCCTGGTCCACTCTCCGAGCCTCGGCACGTCTGGTCCGCCGTCTTGGGGCCTACAGCCTATCCGGACCGCTCGCTAGGCCTTTAGAACAACCGGTCCGCCCTGGGTATCTTGGCCTACAGCACAAAGCAGGACCCGCCTCAACCCAACTCCAGTCCAAACAACCATGTGCACATATACATACAATCATATAGCAATTCACAGTCAACAAGCAGATCAAACAGACCACATAACATATCATCATCCTAATCAGGATACCGACCTAACAGGTCACTCGCAAAGCATCTCCCTATCTCTCAAGATACCGATCTCAATCAGGTCTCTAACATATACCATCCTAGCTCACAGGATGCAAACATATCAAAGCAGTAACATAACAACAACTACCCGGATCTCAATCCGATAAGGGCCGGCCTTTGTGCCTTAGACCCTATTGATATAGTGAGGATAACTCACCTCGAAACTGCCGGCTGAAAGGATAAGATCCCGTTGCTCCAAGCTCCGACACGAACTCCTCCGCTGAACACCAACACACTCAATTCAATAAATACCCTTAATTACCAAAATACCCCTCAAAGACAACCGCTCAACCTTTGGACAAGGTCAAAGTCAACCCCTGACTGATTCTACTCGCTGAGTCAACCCGATGACTCGCCGAGTCCCCATACTCAGAACTTCCCTCAATCCACGACCTAACTCGCCGAGTCACCCCGAGACTCGTCGAGTCCAACAACTTTGTGTCTACTCGCCCACAACTCACCGAGTCATCCCTTGACTCGCCGATTCTCGACTCAACTAGCAAATATTGGGACTCTTCGACAAGACTCGCCGAGTCCAAGAACAGACTCGCTGAGTCTAAGGCTATCTTTAACCAACTCGCTGAGTTGTTCATACAACTCGCCGAGTTCCAGGCCATCTTCATCCAACTCGCCGAGTTGTTCTTCCAACTCGTCGAGTTCCAGCTCATCTTCAAGCAACTCGTCGAGTCCACCCATGTGACTCGTCGAGTACCACCAGTTTGAATCCATACAGAAGCACTCCAGGCCATCCAATTGATTCAAAACATAGATCTAGCCTCCTATAACCCATCGATCACGTAAAGTGGCAAACTTTACGTGAATCCAAAGAGATCTATGCATTTTGCACATTAGGGCTAAGGTTTGGGACATGATAGCTTCACCCGACACTCAACACAGGGACTTTATGCACATTAAGACCATCACCACTCTAGATATGAGGTAGCAACCTCAGATCTAACTTCCAAACTCCAAAACATACCAAGATAAGCCCCCACAGACCCCATAATGATGAATCCATAAGAGTAACAGCCCAAGAACGAGATATTACCTCAAAAGAACGCCCCAACTACAATGGAACTCGAATCCAAGCAAAGCCCCTTGCTCCAAGCCTCTTCTTCTTCAAGATCTCTTCAACAACCACCTCACCAAGCTCCAATTCACTCAACAATGGCGTTTCTCCACGAAATTAGGGTTTATGGGACTCAAGGGGTGATAAGGAGGCTGGGGAGGAAACATAATGTTCCTTATATAGGGCTCAACTTCCGGATTTAGGGTTTTCCCCATTCAGCGCCTACTCGCCGAGTCCAATACACTGACTCGCCGAGTCGGCCACTTAATACGAGACCATGTCGCGACTCTACTCGCCGAGTCTATCTTTCCCATATTACACTTTTAGCCCTTCAACTTTACTCTTGCTATTCCGGGATGTTACAATATATATATATATATATATATATATATATATATATATATATATGTATATATATATATGTAAATACATATATATATATATATGTATATATATATATATATATATATATATATATATATATATATATATATATATATTGCCCAGGGCTAACCCCTGGGTCTTCTTACCATACATAATAACATACTGTGTGCCAGGAGCCGCCCCCTGGTCTTTGATGCATAATGCCTAGGGCTAACCCCTGGGTCTTCCTGTCATACATAAACTAAATGGGCCGACATTGGTGCCTTAGACCCATACAAACAGTGACGAGACTCACCTTACAAGCTGGCTGATACACTTCTTACTGTTACTAGAAATTCCCTGACTGCTGATCCTTCGGCTCCCCGAACTAATAATACCAAAATAACACTTAGATCGTACCAATCATGCTCCTTAGGGTAAAGTAACCATTTTACCCTTAGTCCAACATGGTCCAGCTCTAAGGCCCAAAACCATAATTTAAAAAGACCCAAACCATATAATCCATAGAAGCCCATTAGTGGCCCAATTTCCAATTAGGCCCAATCCCCTCTCATAGCCAAAAGCCTAATAATGCTTCTTTGGTCTAATGTTAAATTCCAAATGGCCCACTGAGGCCCAAAGTAGTCAATTCCAAAGAATGGCCGAAACCGAGGCCCATTAGTGCGAAACCCACTCTTACTAAGTACGCGGGGCGTATTGAGCTGTACGTACGGCGTACTTGGCTTGTGAGTTGTATGTTGCGCGTACCAACTTGTACGCCTAGTCTACTCCCCTGCTAACCTCTTTCTTCTATTAAGCACTTAATGCTTCAAGTCAATGGTCCAAATCCCCATATATGATTCCCATGGATGAATTAAAACGTAAAGTTGGCAACTTTACTTACATAATGACTTAATGGGACTCTAGAGCTCAAAAGAGCTGAATGAAAGGTCTTAACAATTGCATGAGTCCATTTGAATCATAAAGATTGCATTTTTCTAGCTCTAAGTGCTTCTAAGAGCTCAAAAGAACGACTCTTTTATTCTAAAACTAACAAGATACAAGAAACCCCGACAATGGAGTCAAAACAACCCATAAAACACCCCAACATTATAACTAAGCATGCCATGGTCAAGTTTGAAGCTTGATACCTCAAATGAGTCTGAAATGGTGCTAATCTCGTAGATCTACAAGATCCCTTTGAATCCTTGCTCCTTCTTCAAACTTCTTCCTCTTCCAAAACACCAAAGCAACACCAAAATGCTCTCAAAAGGGTTACTAACTCACAGGAACACACCAATATGGGTTAGGGTTTCGAAAAAGGCTTAAGGTATAGTTGAGGCTGAAAGGATGAAGATCCGTGGCTCTTAAGTTGCTTAAATAGTACATATTTAGGGTTTGAAGGTCCTGGGCACTATGTTGGGCGTAATTCCAATATGTTGGGTGTACTGCCCGAGCCTCCCGTGTCTATTTTGCATCTCCATGCTGGTCGTACTCATGCATTTACCACCTTGAATGCAAGGTCTGAAATGAAAGTTTTTCCATCCACGGGACCACTTCTATCGATAAATTTAAAGTACTATAACTTCTTCGTTCTAAGTCCGTTTCCGACGAACTTTATATCCACGAAAAGGGACCCACAATCCTAAAACCTTCCGTATAAACCCTGAGACCCATAAAAGACCGAATTGCCACTACCCTTTGGCTTCCGGGACCACAACCGAGTACTTTCAAAATGGGGTGTTACACTAGTACCGATGGAAGCTTCATTGACTATAAGTTTAGAAACATGCTAAACCATAAATCCTGCAACGACCAAGTAGAAGGCATCTTAGGAATACTTTCCAATTGCCTTCTCACCCTTAGTAACCACATCTTTCACGTCGACCTAATACCCATGACCATTGGAAGTTTCAATGTGATTATGGGAATGGTTTGGTTATCGCCTCACAGAGCCAAGGTTCTATGGTATGATAAATTAGTTCGACTACCCCTACCCAATGAAGAAACCCTTGTGATTTACAAACATAAATCAGGGAAGAATCTAAGAGTCATTTCTTGCATGAAGGCAAGAAAGTGCTTACATAAAATATGCTTCACTTACTTGGCCCACGTGATGGATGAGCAAGGCAAGGGTAAGGAAATCTAAGATATTCCACAAGTGTGCGATTACCCGGATGTATTCCCAAAAGATATAGCTAGACTACCCCCAGTCAGGCAGGTTAAATTCCAAATCGACCTAATCCTGGGTGCAACACTCATAGCAAGATCTCCTTATTGCCCGGCACCATCAAAAATGCAAGAACTATCCAGTCCACTTCAAGAACTAAATGATGAAGCCTTTATCCGACCATGCTCCCCACCCTAGACAGATCCGTATGGGTTGTCAAATATAAGGATGTATTGTTCAGGATATGTATTGACTATCGAGAGTTAAAGTGACTCACCATCAAAAAACGATACCCACTCCCGATGATCGATAACCTGTTCGACCAGTGACAAGGATCCTGTTACTACTCGAAGATTGATTTAAGATCCGGTTATCACAAACTCATAGTTTATGAAGTAGACATTCCAAAGACGAAATTTAGGACACTGTACGATCACTATGAGTTCCTAGTTATGCCCTTCGGTTTGACCAATGCACAATCCATATTCATGGATCTTATGAATAGAGTGTGCACACCCTATTTGGACAAGTTCGTGATCATCTTTATCAATAACATTCTAATATACTTACAAACCAAGGAATAATATGGCCAACACTTGTGTTTGATTTTGGAACTACTAAAGAAGGACAAACTTTATGAAAGGTTCTACGAATGCGAATTCTGGATCAATGAGGTGCATTTCCTCAATCATGTGGTCAATAGCAAAGGAAGTTATGTCGACCCTTCAAAAATTGAAGAAAATATGGATTGGAAAGCACCAACAAAACCAACCAAAGTATTCTAATTATTAAGGCTTGTGGGCAATTACCAGATATTCATTGAGAATTTCTCTAAAATAGCCAAACCACCAACTGCTCTAACCCAGAAAGACAAGAAATCTGATTGGGGAGACAGTCAAGATCCGTCTTCTAGATATTGAAACAATCATAGTGCAGTGCACCGATCTTGCCTTTCCCCAAAGGGAAAAAAGACTTCGTAGTATCATATGATGCCTTTTGCCAAGGATTAGAATGAATGTTGATGCAAAGGAATAAATTCATTGCATACGCATCCAGACAACTCCAGCCAAACGAGACAAACTACACTACCCATTGTTAGGTTTTGATACGAAATAAAAGTTTGTTTTTCACAAAAACCGGAAACAGAAGACTTTAAAAATAAAAAGTTTATTTTTAGTTCATAACAAAACCGAACCATCATGGGTCCATTTATAGAGGGGTTAGAATGAAATGAAACCAACCATAGGATGTTTTAGAGATAACCTTTGAAGCCTTTGAACCCACATGGTTTTAGGGTGTTGATGAAGATAACAAAAGATCAAAGTGGATGATCTTCTCTACAAGTATCCATCATCAAGAGTAAGGCACTTGGAATGCAAGTTCCTTCTTGTATTCTTGAGTGTCTAAAGCCTTTAAGTGCTTAACTCAAATAAACACTAAAGGAGACAACTCAAGAGGGCTTCTAATCACCAAACTAACTACAAAAGAGAGAGAGAGAGGAAAAAGAAAAGAAGAACCTACGGTTCTAGAGAGAAAATTGAGGAAGAAAAAGAGCTTCACTCTTGCAAAAATGCAAGCCTCATGCCTCTCTTATATAGCCCATGAAAAGTAAGTCCTAACCATTAAAATAATCTAAAGTAATGATAGCCTTTAGAAGCATGGGAGACAAAAGGTGGAAGGTTGAAAAAGCAACCTTCCATACCATCATTATGCCTTTTAAAAAGTAAGATTATTTATTTTTTATAAACTCCAAGTTTATAAAATATAAACTTTGTCTTTAGGTAAAAGAAAAAATAATCCAACTAGTCCAAAATGTTGTGCATGACTTATTAATTCATACCATATGAAATAATCACCAGTAATACTCTCTTATAATTATTATTTTCACAAATCAATAATTATTTCCTAATTAAAATATAAGAATTGATATTATTTATTAATAATCATATTAATAATAAATATACAAAATATGCTAACTTGATAAAGGTGTGACCATATACGATCATATATTATTAGAAATATCACTCCATAATGATTCTTGAGCATATAGATGCAACAATCTTCCACTTGCACAAGATTCATTATAGACTGATATAGACAATAGTTGACGTCTAACAACTGGCTACTGACCCTAACAACATATGAAGGGTGCCATCTCATCAACAACCAATTCTATAAGCTCTAAGCTACAATTGTTACTAAAGGCGTGGTATGTATTATTCCTTTGTCTTAGACATCATGTCGAACATGAGATATGGATCACGATCAATCTCATTTACTGTTCAACTTTAACTAAGGCCTTAGATGTCATGCTCTCAACAAATAATAGGGACAGATTCTATCTCGACTACAGATGCCCATCAATGTAGTTCATGTCATACCCAACGGTGGCCCTTATGACTGCCTTTTACGAAACAACGTTAAACCATGTCTAAGCACAACAATTCTTGCACTTCAAGTCCCAAATATGTATCTCGGGTCCAAGAGTACAAATATCATCTTGACTACATACGCCTATCAATGTATTTCATGTCATACCCAACGATGGACCTTGTGACTGCTTTTTAAGAAACAACGTTAAACCATGTCTAAGCACAACAATTCCTACACTTCAAGTCCCAAATATGTATCTAAGGTCTAATATTAAAAAGATACAACCTTGATCAAAACATCACTCTTGACTACGATCCATAAAGTGGTTTTGATGCGGGACAAGTCCAATACTTATTCTCCCAAGCAAGTACCTATGAAGTTGGCAGCAACTGTTTGCCATTCTCATCTCTATGAGAGTCCACCAATCCACTCATATTAGTCTTACCACATAGATGATCCCACAACTATGAACGACTATGGACATTTAGAATAACCTTGTTATTCAAGGATTTAAACATGCTAATATAGAATACAACAATTATTTAATGAAAGACTCATATCCAATATATCATTCATTACAATATATGTTGCATTATTGTTCGAATATCCAAATACTAAATTTCAATCAATACATCTACTTGTATCAACAATGCTTTATAGCACCAGCTTGACTTGCTTTGTTAACTACATTTGACAAACTTGATTTGTGTAAACTTTGCAAATACAATCCTTTTCAATTATATATATAACTCATATATAAATAAAAACTAATGAGAATGAACTAGATGCTTGAATATGACTTAGATACCAATACTTGCGTAATGGGATTACTCATAATCATAATGAACTATACATTAAGCATCTTTGTGCGTGGTTCTCCAAACCATGAGGTACTTTAACTCTGATGTGTAACGATAATTAAAATCTACATGGAACCACTATCCATGTAACTATCTCTTCATTCATAATGAGGACATGCCCAATTGTGACTGAGAGTCATCTTAATCTATTTGAAAATTTAGCACATGTGTAACAACACTAAACATAGCCTTCTTTCAAATACTCAGTAGACTAGGAATATTTCTCTAGTTCACGCAAGTACATTAGAATGTTCCTATAAGTCACACAATGACTTGTTCTCGGATTATACTGGTATCATTTTCCATGCTCTAAGCATACGATTTATTTGGCCTTTATGCATAATCATGACATAAATGATTAATCCAATTGCATCAGCATACTGAATACAATCATATTATCAATTCAAAAATATTTGCACTAGGATTTTGCTCAACATTATGCCGTGTGGTTTTTGACAAGATATCTCTCTTAGAGTCCTTTATCTTAAGCTCTTTAAGATCCTTGACAATCAATCCAATTTTACTTAATCCTTTAAGTTTCCATGATCTATCTGTATAGATCCATATTCCATGAATTAATATGCCGACTATATATAACATTAGGAATGTTACTGCGCTCCCACTAGCTTTGTAGAAAAACACTAGAGTCATCTAGATTCATAATTAAATCACACCATGTAAGTAACTTATAAGAAAGAAGATTCTTACTTTGAGATGTTAGCTTAAATCTTGGAAATATTTTTATTCATGTATATTTTCTCCTTTGAAAACTCATTTACTCTTTATAGTCAAACTATATCGAGGAAGATTAATCAAGCCCAAACTTGATAATCATACATGAATTCATCTCTATGTGTTTTATTAGTTTTTGATCAACCATTGAGCATATTCAACAAAAGTTGAAAACTTGCTAGTTCCAAACTGTTATGCATTTAGTTTATGGATCTTTAGCTCTTAAATCTCCAAATTGCTCCCACTTAGAAAAAACCATTTATCTCTTATGGAATGACAATTAGTGGGATTAGTGGAAACTTCATCCTAAACAATCATTTAGGATATTCTACAAAAATGCAGTTAGTAGATGCTAGAGTGGTTAAGCTTATTGTCTAACATAAGCTTAATGATTCCATACCTTTTAGATAAGGATAAACCATTTCATCCTTAGTCTAATATAAGTATCTAATCCACTTGTTTGGTTGGAAATATATATTTAATATATATTTGTTTCAATGAGCATAATTCCAAAATTTTGTAATGTAAATAGTTCTTTTAAAACATCATACAATAGATTGCAAAGTCTATTTATATACTCTTCAAAAACTTGTACTATCAACATTCAACTAGTGGCTAGGTGACCCTATCCCACTAGAGAATACAAAGGCTACCTTGAATATCAAAAGATAGATTCAAGTAACCAGGTGATCATGTGCCATAAGAACCATACTAATGATGAGTGAGTGTTTATGACAGAGTGAGTTGTGAATCGATTCCACAACTCCTAACATGTTCCAAGAAGACTTGGTTTACAAAAATTATTTTCTTTATCACATCAAAAGGTTAATGATGATCTCATTAATGTGTATTTCAATCTTCATTATGAAAAATTTGATCAAATCAAAATGTTTCATCAACAACGAATAAAAGTCGTCAATGAAATTGATTAAGTATCTATCACCAAATCTATTCATGGATTGAAAAAAGATTACATACATCACTTATGTATAACTCTTTGTCAAGCATTTTGTTCTTTAACTAGTAATAGATAAAGACACTTGTGAATCATCTTCCCATATAAATATGATTCACATATATCAAATGAATCAAGCTCATTGGCCTTCAAAAATTCCATCCTGTTGAATTTGGTATATGTATTTCATATTTATATTGTAATGATTATTATGACATAGATAAGTTACAATCAAATATCATTTGATTATATAGGTGTTATGATTGGAAGTATTAATTCAATGAAAGATTATAGATTTACTTCGTAAATAACATTATTAAAAAATATTTGTTAACACATAATACATCGTTTCATAACATGAATGTGAACACCCATTAAACGATAAGTAAATCTGAATTTATTCAAAAATCAGAACTGTTACATGTCCCTATAAGGATAGGTACAATACATCTATTGTTTAAATAAAAGACAATAACAACATTTGTTATATCTTCAAAATGAAATACCATTCATTTGTAATCAGTTGATTATGTCTTCCAATCATCAACACATAATATCAATTATTAGTGTCACATGAAGTATTACATACTCAAGTGAATGATGGAAAAATAAATAGTTCTATCATATATATATATATATATATATATATATATATATATATATATATATATATATATATATATATATATATATATATATATATCTTCAGCTCGATGAGATGAGAGGAGCAATTCCTCCTTTAGTGTCTAGTTTCTTCTACAATAGAAACGACACTAATCGTTTGGTCCTTTCTTGATTTTTGGGTTTATGTTGTATTTCCCGTAACTGAACTATAAGTCTACATAAGTGCACAATCTCTTAGACTTGCTTTTATTCTATGCTTGGACATAATTGAAACTATTTCTAGTGTTCTGATTGAATATCTGCTTTACTTGATGAGACATCTAATATGCTTCATAATTATCTAAGACTTTCTACAAGTCATGGTTAATTTCTTCAGTATGATGTGAGACACATCATCATCATCACAATAATACTTCTATCAAAGTATCATGATCAGACTAACTAGTTGTAGAGGTTATTCAGGTATGATATATTTTGGTATATATAATTTCTATTTATCATAAAGGTAGAACCTCAAGATATTATACCAGTTACAGAAATTATAACCATCAAATGTTACTGTCTCTTGAAACTCAATAAGTGAGAGGTTTTGTCGGGCGTACAATTATTAACAGTTATCAACATAATTTAACAAAGTTTCATTTAATTAGTATTTTCAATATTTAGTCTTTAAAAATTAATACCTTATATTGTTTCTTAAAACATTAATTTATTAAAGTCTATGATCCAAGTAACGAAACAAGTAAATGGTTAGGCGACCTTTATCCCATAAACTAAATCAAACTCGGTATGTAACGATTACCAATTGCATACGATATACAACTCCTGGGTTATGGGATCCTAAACAACTATTGTTTAGTTTGGCATGTTTATCCCATCTATGCTTCAAAACTCTTATGCTTAGACGACCTTTATCACATAAGAAATTGATCAAATCATCCATTTAAAAAACATGGAGTTCTATTTCACAAATGGTTGGGTGACTTTTATCACATAAGCAAATACAAAAACACCTTGAGTATTTTTGACAAATCAAATGAATAAGGTGACTCTAAAATCCATATGAACTGCAGAAAAATCCCAAGTGAATTTTAAATGGATTGCATACATTTGAAGTTTTGTAAATAAGAGTTTATATATGTTTTACAATTATAGTTTATAAAAACATGGTCTCATGGATATTACATGCATCCAACAATTTATGTACCCTTTTGTAAAACTCATTTCACTTGTTATGAGGTTCTTAAGGTGTCAAATAAAACTTTATTTTAGTTTCCATTAACCGCGATCAATTATAAAGTAAAATCCGATATTTTATAGTCTAGTCGTAGATCGGTTTTAAGAACCGGTAACAGTCTTAATAAAACTTTATTTTATGCTTAAGACTTGGAGTTTTGGATGAGTTATAAAATCACTGTTTTAAATCTCCTTTTAACAATCAAAAACTCATGACTTCATGAATTTATAGAATAAACTCATTTTATTTTATAAACTCAATTTTATGTATCTTATGATAAAAGTAATATTTCGATAAACCAAAACTTGGGCATAAAACATAATATCAACATGTTGCGTTATGTTTAAAACACCAATGTCATATATTAAGTTTCGACGCAAAAATAATTACTAGTTTTGTTATTTTTCACTATAACGCTATAACCCAATTTTAGTCTTTTTAATAAAAACTCCTTATTTAGTATAAAGACGTGAAGTTTATATAAAGTTTAAACAACTTTTAAACCATATCAAATATTTTAAATTTGGGTATTTATAAGTTTTACAATAGAACTATTTTCAACAAAATTGAGTTTAACCGGTAAACCGTTAACCGATAACTGGTAAAACGTTTTTATAAATATCCATTTATAAAGATCTTATGTTATCTTTTAAATATTTTTTTACTCAAACTCCAAGTGATATTATCTTATGAAAAAATGTTAATTGACATGTAAAAACTATTTTCATACATAAAACATAACATACATTTAACATAAAATAAACATCACAAGCATGCATTATAATGTATACAAACCAAGCCATGTCTAGTAATAATTTTTGTGAGTCATCACAAGAATTATTAAGTCTTTCCTAAAGGACTTAAGAGACACTTCAAAAGGTCTTCAAGGTGGTAATTCCTTCATCTTGTTACATTTAAAGTAAATGCAACTAGTTTAACTAATTTATTACATCAAATCAACAAATGAAAAATACATATTTATCTATTACATCTTATGTATAAATATATTTCAACCAAATTGCTTTTTTATACACAACAACATATCAAATATTATAAAAAACAACTCTTTATTTTTTCTAAGACAACTTTTATAAAACCAAAATGCGTGAAAAATGATTATATATAAAAATAAACAATTTTAACCAAGAAGTTGTCAAGGAAGACAAATATTGATTTTTATTAACAAAAGGAAATCCAAGCTTGTTTTCCAAAAACCAAATATTATCAAACATATAAAATCATTATAATATATAAAAGATGACTCAGCTACCACTGTTAGGTTTTAATACGAAATAAAACTTTGTTTTTCACAAAAAAACCTTCCACGAAAGACTCTAAAAATAACAAGTATATTTTTAGTTTATAATAAAACCGAACCATTATGGGTGCATTTATAGACGTTAGAATGAAATAAAACCAACCATATTATCTTTTAGAGATAACCTTTGAAGCCTTTGAACCCACTTGATTTTAGGGTGTTGATGAATATAACAAAAGATCAAAGTGTGTGATCTTCTCTACAAGTATCCACCATCAAGAGTAAGGCACATGGAATGCTAGTTCCTTCTAGTATTCTTGAGTGTCTAAAGCCTTTAAGTGCATAACTCAAATAAGCACTAAAGGAGACAACTCAATAGGACTTCTAATCACCAAACTAACTTCAAAAGAGAGAAAAGAAGAAGAGAAGAAGAACCCACGATTTTAGAGAGAAAAGAGAGGAAGAAGAAGAGCTTTACTCTTGCAAAAATGCAAGCCTCATGCATCTCTTATATAGCCCATGAAAAATGAGGTCTAACCATTAAAATAATCCAAAGTAATGATAGCATTTAGAAGCATGGGAGACAAATGGTGGAAGGTTGAAAAAGCAACCTCCCACACCATTATTATGTCTTTTAAAAAGTAAGATTCTTTATTTTTTTTATAAACTCCAAGTTTATAAAATATAAACTTTGCCTTTAGGTAAAAGACAAAAGAATCCAACTAGTGTAAAATGTCGTGCATGACTTATTAATTTATACTATATGAAATAATAACTAGTAATACTCTCTTATAATTATTATTTTCACAAAACAATAAATATTCCCTAGTTAAAATACAAGAATTGATATTATTTATTAATAATCATATTAATAATAAATATACAAAATGTGTCAACTTGATATAGGTGTGACCCTATAAGATCATATATTATTAGCAGTATCACTCCATAAAGATTCTTGGGCATATAGATCCAACACCCATGACTTAGAATTGGGAGCGGTAGTGTTTTCCTTAAAGAATTAGAAGCACTACCTATACAGAACGAAGTGTGTCATGTTCACCGACCACAAAAGCCTCCAACACAATTTCAATGAGAAACAGCTCAACATGAGACAACGAAGTTAGGTAGAATTGTTAAATGATTACGAATGTGTAATTCGTTGTCATCTTGGTAAAGAGAATGTCGTAATAGACACTTTGAGCAGGAAGGAACGAGAAAAACCACTTCGTGTAAAGAATCTAACCCTAACAATCCACCTTGATCTCACCACCTAAATTTGAGACGCTCAGCTAGAAGCACTCAACTCGATAATATCCTAGAAGAAAGCCTGCAAGGAATGGATGAACAGTTCAACCTCAAGGAAGCGGGAACACGATATTCCATCAACCAAATTTGAACCCTAAGGTTTAGGGAATTCGATTACCTAGTGTTAAACGAAGCGAATAAGTCAAAATATCAAATACATCTAGGATCAGGAAGGATGTATCTGATGGGTTTTAGACATAAGATCTTTCCTATGTGCACATACAACCCTATAGCTTGGATCTAGGTTTCTCTAATTGAACATGCAATATATCCAAGACTTTCATGGATAGATCTAATGTAAACTAACAATCAAATCATATGAAAACAGATCTAGAATAATACCTTGAGTTACTTGCTTGAAACCTTCTTCTTCTTGGAGCTTAGAGTCATAATTGTCACTCCTCTAGTGGCTTACAAACACCAACTAGCAAGAAGATGATTTGAGAGAGGTAAGGAAGAGGGAAATCGGCTCTAGGGTTACTCCAATAACAATGTGGTCGATTTCCACAACCCCAAGCGTCTATTTATATTGTGAGTTCCTAGGGTTTCACCCTAAAACCCTAATTGGATAACTTAGCCTCAAAGCAATCAAATATCCCTTCTAGATAAGGCCTTGTATGATTTCTAGGTGATCCACATCCCTAAAATCGTCCACCCCATATCCATAAGGATTCTTAGCTCAAAATACAACTATCACACATTTGACAGTTTATACCCCTTTCTTCAATTAATCTCTTTAAGTCACCAAATTAATTCCTAATTAATTTATGACTTATATTAATCAAATAATATTATTATTCCTTTAACATATTAATCTTATAATACATTAATAATAATATCTCTTCTCTCTATATAAATCACCCTGTCAAGTTGCTATGGTGAAGGCAACCCAAAAGGACCATGCACAATCGGGTCAAGTACTTACCAAATATAGTTACAGCCTTAGACACTAATCCAACAGTATCTTGATCTTAAGAAGCATTATTGGTGGCCCAACATGAAGGCAAAGATTGTCACATATGTCGGTAAATGATTGAATTGCACCAAAGTCAAAGTGGAGTACCAGAAACCACCAGGATTACTACAATAACCATCGATTCCATAATGGAAAGGTGAACATATAGCTATGGACTTCATCATGAAGTTGCTGAATACTTCAAGCGATTATGAAACCACCTTGGTAGTTGTTGACCGTCTAACAAAGTCTGCTCATTTTTCTAGCCATCAAAGAAATTGACAAAATGGAGAAACACACCAGGACCTACATCAAGTAAGTAGTCAGACTGCACGGAGTACCAATATCTTTTAACTTGGACTGAGATAGCAGATTCACTTTCAAGTTTTGGCAAAGGTCGCAGAGATATCTAGGAACCAAAGTAGACATGAGTACTACATATCATCCTCAAATAGATGAACAAAATTAAAGAATGGTACAAATCTATCCATACTTGTGTGATAGACTTCGATAGTACATGGTGTGACATCCCCATTTTCACGGCCAGAAAAGACCGATTTTGTTTATGCTTTATAAAAATCAGAGTAGTTCTTTTAATAAAAATGTTGCGGAATTTGTTCCCAGTAAAACATGATAAATACTTTATCAAGGCATTCCCGAGGAAATGTATTTTTTATTCATTTAAAACTTTTGGGATGTCATCGTCAATACAGAAACGTAAACATAAACAGAACTTACATTCATTTACACTAGTGATCTACATCTCTTTAATCTCAGTGTAATATGACTTCATATCAACACCTGTGATATAAATAAACTGAGTGGGTCAGGTTGGGAAACCTGGTGAGTACATAGGGTTTTCAACCCACAATAATATAATTATTATGTTTAATCATCAAACAATTAAACAATCAACCCAATTACTCATCCCCATTATCTTCTTTATTCTTAAGGATCTACCCTAAGAAGCAGCTATTCCTCGTTCATTTATTCCTAAGGATCATCCTAAGGAATCAGCACGAAGTCCATCATTGCCACGGTTTACACAACGGGCACTAAGTCTACATAGTCGTCAGGGCTTAGGCACTAAGTCTGCATAGTCGTCAGGGTTTAGGCATCAAGTCTGCATGATCACCAAGGTTTAGGTATCAAGTCTTCATGATCACCAAGGTTTAGGCATCAAGTCGCATGATCACCAGGGTTTAGGCATCAAGTCTGCATGATCACGTAGGTTTAAAGTACACCGAGTGAACACCTCGTTCACAACACCTACAGGTTGCGAGCCTGCTAGTGTTCCACTGGACTGTCTAGAATAGTCCGTGGTTGTCATCCATACTCTGCTGAATGACGGGGCCATCGTTTGGGAAAAGGCTTTTCACATCGTCCACCTCTCACCTTCACCTCGTGGTCTATAACACCTCTCAACTCATCATCCAACTCATATTCCATCTATTACATCTACCCATGTTTTATCCCAACATTATCGTAAATATAAAATACATATACAGTTTAAATCATTTAAAACATATATACAATCGTTCATCTAGCATAGACAGCAAGTACTCAGATAATATGCACACATAGCACGTAATTTATATAAAATACTTCATATCTATGTGTAAGATGAAAGTAACTATGCACTCACTTGATAAGATGGTGAGTCCGCACTCGGACTGCACTTCATTACTCTTAAAACAATTTTCTCGACAAAACCTAGTATCAATATGACTAGGGTTTAGTCTAACGTTAACCATGACTAATTAATAGTCTAGCTATTATTATTATTATTATCATTATTATTATTATTATTATTATTATTATTATTATTATTATTATTATTATTATATAAGCGTTAAATAACACTCAATATAACTCATAATAATAGCCCAAATACTTATTATAAGGTCCTAATAACATTACTATATTAAAACATAAGCTATATTAAAGATAGGTTAGGCGTAGCTCACTTACAGCGGGTTTTCTCGAAAACCGGGATTCGCTGGAGTAGCGTTCCCGAGCCAAAAGGCTCTTTTCTCGGGGCTTCGGGAGCCTTGGGGCTTCCTTCGAGTGCTAGGGGGTTTACCTAGGCATTAGGGGGCTTAAGGGGAGCTAGAGAGAGAGAGTTTAAAGAGAGAAAGTGGAAGGGGAAAGGTGTGAGAATGAATGGAACCCGACACATCTATTTATAGTGTGAAATCCTGATAGACTTGCCGATTAGGAGGACCCACTCGCCGAGTTGGGTCACGTGGTGGCCTTCTGGTGGTGCCACGTGTCCAATTCTGGTGGTGCCACGTCACCCCTATCGGGTATCAGCCTTCAAACTTAGAAAAATCATAACTCTCGCATACAAGCTCTGTTTTTGATGTTCTTTTTTTCAATGCGTAGGTAAAATCAAGATCTACAACTTTCATTTAGACTCCGTCGGCTAATTCTCGACCGATCTCAAATTTAACAGTAGGAGGCCTTTAGACTGTTAAATGATCGCGAAGAATTCGTAACTCCTTCTTACGGACTCCGTTGTCGTCTATCTTTTTACCATTGAGTTCCTATTAATGAGATCTTCAACTCTCATTTAGGTCACGTAAGCCAAAAACCGCTCGAACTAAAATTCGAGTTTTGGGTTGTGTACTATTGAGCCGAATCTTAGAAAAATCATAACTTCCTCATACGAAGTCAGATTTGGGCGTTCTTTTTGTGGATGTTATCATTTTAACAGATACTAGAACTTTGGTTTAGATCACTAAGGCTAAAAAGTCATCTATCGTAAATTCACTATTTACGTCTCCCGGTGTCGTGCCGGTTTTGCTGAAAAACTTCGATGGGCCATAACTTCTTCGTTATAACTCGGATTTCGGTGTTCTTTATATGTACGGAAACCTTGAGACATATTATACAACTTGGTTAAGATTACTTATTCTAAATAATCTTTTGTCTAAAATTCGTTTCGACCCCTATTATCTCTAAATTGACTAGCCCGAATCTACGGGCGTTACAATTATCTCCCCCTTAGGATGATTACGTCTCGAAATCATCAACGAAACAGGGCTCACATGATGACTCCATACGTTATCTCTTCATCCTAAGTCATAACTTCGATGTTTCTTCGAACGAGTATCTAACTCTTAGACTCCTTGACTATAGGCGGTGCTCGATCTTGCATCCGCTCTCTATCTCACGTTAGACTCCAAATTATGACCTTCAAGTCACAATGTCAATCCTCAGTTGATACGAACTTAAGATAAGTTCTTTTATTACTACAATGGAACGTTGTGTCATATTCTAATGACGTATCACCGTATGATGCATTGCTTGGACTCAGGTCGTTTAAAGTCAAATTCTGGAACAGACTATACCTTCCTTCATGTTCTAATCACATCTTAAAAGGTAGCATTTCTAGCAACCGTCGCGATACTTCTACTAATCTCTTTAATTAATTCTTCCAGCTTAAATCGGTGCTACATTGAACTTGGTTCTCTGAACCACGTAACATAATCATCGTAGTCGGACTCAATTCGATATGACCACTCGGGTCGGGATATCAACAATCTTTTTAGTCATTATTGAAACAATGGTAACGACATACTTGAATAAAATGGTATCAATTACTAGCTTCTTGGTAACCTTGTGACTTTCCCTGATCCAAGCGTGAGTCCTATGTTATGCATCTACTACCTTTCACACCTACTCATACTCGTCCCAAGTATTGTCTCGCAGTTTTCCAAGTCACCATACAGGAAAATCACATAACAGTTTAACACATCAAATAACAAAACGAGGGCTTTATTATTTCTCGAAACAATTACATAGGTGTTCAAGTTCACCCTAGACAATGCCTCTAATAGGCTACATCATACGATACTATGTTTACTGCATAACTTGATCTTCAGATATGAAGTCCTCATCCTTGATTCCTCGCGTTGTTTTTTGCTTCGTCGAGGATCATGTGAAATGACCTTGGCCTTGGTGGTGTTTCTGGTCTTGCTGCTTTATTTTTCCTCAGGTAGTCCCTAGAAATATGCCCTTCTTTATTACATCCATAACACACCTTCTTGTTAGACACACACTTGCTGGCGTAATGCTCTGTTTTTCCACATTTGTAGCAAGTCACCTCCTCGCCACATTTCCCGAAGTGCTTCTTTTTACACTTTTCGCACCACTTGGTTTCACCTCCTCCTCCTTCTTCAGTCTTTGAGAATTACATTTCTTTGTTGGACTTTGAAGATCCTTCATGCTTCCTTTTGTCGCCAACTTCCGCTCTCTCCAGACCCTTTTCCCTAATCTGGGTTTCAACATTCCTGTCTGCCCAGATGGCTCCTTTCAAAGTGGTTGCTTGCTTGACCATTGGTCCAAAGTCTGCTGGTAATCCATGGGCAAACTTGTTGACCTTGGAGAGCTCATTTGGAACTAGGTAGGGAACAAGCTTCATTTTCTCCGTAAAACTTACAGCATACTCGATGACACTCATCCTTCCCTTCTTTAGATTCTGGAACTCATTGTTGATCTCCAGAAGATCCTGCTCAGAGCAGTGTTGCATCTTTAACTCCACCAAAAAATCTTCCCATTACATCTTGCTCGCTTCTCCTTTGGGTATCGAATCGGCTAGTAGCTTCCACCAGCTTTGTACTCCCGATTTCAACAGAGGAACCGCAAGAGCGGTCTTTTGCCTGTTGCTACACTCGCAACTCTCAAACATCGTCTCCATCTCGGAGATCCAGTTCATGACTTCCACCAGCGTCGGGCTTCCGGATAGACTCGGTGGTTTGGATGCCATGAAATCCTTGTATTTGCATCCACGTCCATTATTTCCTCCATCCTGGTGGTTTCGCCTAACTATTGGTGAGTTTGCTTGACCAACAGTCCCACTGTAGTTTCCTCCTTCTGATTGACCATCATTCAGCTCGGGCTGTTCAATTGGTATCGTAAGTTCTTCTCGGTTCTGTTGAAGTAAACGCCTTGTTTCCTCCATTTGGCGATCCAACATCATCTGGATCATCGCTTGCACTTTGGCCATCGTGATTGGCTCAGGTGCCACTTCTTCGACATCAGGTATTTGTTGTATCACTGGAGGTTGATGGGGTTGGTTCCTATTTCCATTTGCGTTTATGTTTCTGCTACGGGTCCTTTCCATCTTGATCTATACACCGAATAAGGTGAATCTAGATCTTTATTTAGGATAGACGTTTAAATCATCCTTATCACTCCGAAACGTTTACATGCTAGTTCTAATATCGTAGTTAAATGCTTAGAATCCTAAACACATAAGGTTTCCAGATCCGATCGGCAATAAACCATAGATCCGAACAAATAACAGCATCTCGGGCACAAGCATTTAGCACATAAAAGCATTTTAGGAACAATTCCTAAAATAAGCTAGTGCTCACACCTCACAATCATCGCTTAACATTCTAAGTTTAAGTCTAGAAATAAATCCATATTCCTAGTTCGCTTAAACTAATGCTCTGATACCAACAGTGATATCCCCATTTTCACGGCCAGAAAAGACCGATTTTGTTTATGCTTTATAAAAATCAGAGTAATTCTTTTAATAAAAATGTTGCGGAATTTGTTCCCAGTAAAACATGATAAATACGTTATCAAGGCATTTCCGAGGAAATGTATTTTTTATTCATTTTAAAACATTTGGGATGTCATCATCAATACAGAAACATAAGCATAAACAGAACTTATATTCATTTATACTAGTGATCTACATCTCTTTAATCTCTCAGTGTAATATGACTTCATATCAACACCTGTGATATAAATAAACTGAGTGGGTCAGGTTGGGAAACCTGGTGAGTACATAGGGTTTTCAATCCACAATAATATAATTATTATGTTTAATCATCAAACAATTAAACAATCAACCCAATTACTCATCCCCATTATCTTCTTTATTCTTAAGGATCTACCCTAAGAAGTAGCTATTCCTCGTTCATTTATTCCCAAGGATCATCCTAAGGAATCGACACGGAGTCCATCGTTGCCACGGTTTACACAACGGGCACTAAGTCTACATAGTCGTCAGGGCTTAGGCACAAAGTCTGCATAGTCTCCAGGGTTTAGGCATCAAGTCTGCATGATCACCAAGGTTTAGGTATCAAGTATGCATGATCACCAAGGTTTAGGCATAAAGTCTGCATGATCACCAGGGTTTAGGCCTCAAGTCTGCATGATCACATAGGTTTAAAGTACACCGAGTGAACACCTCGTTCACAACATCTATATGTTGCGAGCCTGCTAGTGTTCCACTGGATTGTCTAGAATAGTCCGTGGTTGTCATCCATACTCTGCTGAATGACGGGGCCATCGTTTGGGAAAAGGCTTCTCACATCGTCCACCTCTCACCCTCACCTCGTGGTCTATAACACCTCTCAACTCATCATCCAACTCATATTCCATCTATTACATCTACGCATGTTTTACACCAACATTATCGTAGATATAAAATACATATACAGTTTAAATCATTTAAAACATGTATACAATCGTTCATCTACAACAACTACTCAGATAATATGCACACATAGCACGTAATTTATATAAAATATTTCATATCTATGTGTAAGATGAAAGTAACTATGCACTCACTTGATAAGGTGGTGAGTCGGCACTCGGACAACACTTTGTTACTCTTAAAACAATTTTCTCGACAAAAACTAGTATCAATATGACTAGGGTTTAGTCTAACGTTAACCGCGACTAATTAATAGTCTAGCTATTATTATTATAATTATTATTATTATTATTATTATATAAGCGTCAAATAACACTCAATATAACTCATAATAATAGCCCAAATACTTATTATAAGGTCCTAATAACATTACTATATAAGCTATACTAAAGATAGGTTAGGCGTAGCTCACTTACAGCGGGTTTTCTCGAAAACCGGGATTCGCTGGAGCAGCGTTCCCGAGCCGAAAGACTCTTTTCTCGGGGCTTCCTTCGGGTGCTAGGGGGTTCACCTAGGCTTAAGAGGAGCTAGAGAGAGAGTTTAGAGAGAGAAAGTGGAAGGGGAAAGGTGTGAGAATGAATGGAACCCGACACATCTATTTATAGTGTGAAATCCTGATAGACTTGCCGATTAGGAGGACCTACTCGCCGAGTTGGGTCACGTGGTGGCCTTCTGGTGGTGCCACGTGTCCAATTCTGGTGGTGCCACGTCACCCCTATCGGGTATCAGCCTTCAAACTTAGAAAAATCATAACTCTCGCATACAAGCTCTGTTTTTGATGTTCTTTTTTTCAATGCGTAGGTAAAATCAAGATCTACAACTTTCATTTAGACTCCGTCGGCTAATTCTCGACCGATCTCAAATTTAACAGTAGGAGGCCTTTAGACTGTTAAATGACCGCGAAGAATTCGTAACTCCTTCATACGGACTCCGTTTTCGTCTATCTTTTTACTGTTGAGTTCCTATTAATGAAATCTTCAACTCTCATTTAGGTCGCGTAAGCCAAAAACTGCTCGAACTAAAATTCGAGTTTCGGGTCGTGTACTACTAAGCCGAATCTTAGAAAAATCATAACTTCTTCATACGAAGTCAAATTTGGGTGTTCTTTTTGTGGATGTTCTCGATTTAACGTATAATACAACTTTGGTTTAGATCACTAAGGCTAAAAAGTCATCTATCATAAATTCACTATTTACGTCTCCCGGTGTCATGCCGGTTTTCCCGAAAAACTTCGATGGGCCATAACTTCTTCGTTATAACTCGGATTTCGGTGTTCTTTATATGTACGGAAACCTTGAGACATATTATACAACTTGGTTAAGATTACTTATTCTAAATAATCTTTTGTCGAAAAGTCGTTTTCGACCCCTATTATCTCTAAATTGACTAGCCCAGATCTACGGGCGTTACACATGGGATATTCACTTACCACTATTCGAGTTTTCATACAACAATAGTTATCATACCAACATATACAATCCCCCATTTGAGGCCTTGTATGGGCACAAATGTCATTCCCTGCTATGCTGGAAAACGTTGGAGATATCCAACTGCCTAGAAAGCATGTTGGAAATACTTTACGTACTAGCCCCAAGATCATTCAGGAAACCACGGAGAAGATTGTCCAGATCAGGGTAAGGTTAAAGGCCGCACACCTATAGTAAAAGTCTGATGGAACTCTCATAGAGGGCCAAAGTTTACTTGGGAACGCGAAAACGAAATGAAGAAGATGTACCCACAACCGCTAAGTGATGATCCCTTTACTAGTGGAATAAAATATTTGTAGGAACGATATAACTTCGGGACAAAATTCCTTTAACGGGGAGGTAATGTGACATCCTGGAATTTAGGTCTTAATTTGTAAACAGTCAGTTCACGACAGACCTTTTTGTATCTTGACCGATTGAATTTTAATGCATATTTTAGTAGAAATATAGGGTTATTTCTATTGCAATAAGATATGAAATGGTATCTTATCTCAAATTATGGAAAATATCGAATGTAACTTAAAGCACAAACTGTAACTCTAATTAACGACTAAAAACTGAAATTTTGTATTAAGCGTCTGTGAGCAAAGAAAATACTGTAGACTCGTAGTATATGTTTCCCTGATCATGGATATAAAGAACGTCCAAAATTGAGTTCGTATGCAAAAGATATGACCGTTTTATGAAAACCAAACCGGTATAACACTAACTTTGTTTGATTTCGTAAACTGTATTGATCCGTTGAGTCACTTGCACACCTCAGATAGAAATTCTGAGAGCTTTTTTGGACTCAAACTACGGTTTTTAATATTTTATTTACTACTCCAAATACTTTTAGTAAAAATATTTGTAAAAGTCAGAAAAGCAAACGTTTTAGACCAATTAGACGCGAAACTTCGAACACTGGTTCACGGTGATCAGTATATCAAATTAAAATTCTGTTTAAATATTTGAAATCACCGCAACCATGGCAGTCACCAGGCCCTTTTGAAATATTTTTAAGAGCCCCGAAACCAGCATCACGTAATCGAGGCGACTTATGTTTGGAATAAAAAAATGGTCAAATATATTCCTTTGACCTTTGACCCAATGAAAAGTCAACATCATGGTTTATGAGTTTTGTTTCTTTCCCTTGCAATATACAATATATCGTTTCCCTCTCTCTAGTCTTTATCTCTCTACACTTCCCTTTCTTTTTTCCCCTATAAACAACCATCCTGTTTTTATTTGTGAAACCCAAAAGGAGGCAGCAACTTCCATCACCAACACATCAGAGAAACACAATCCAAACATCCTTCGTTGTTGCTTCAACCCCCCTAACCACTAATGACACCTAGAAACACCCCAATACCACCGAGGACCACCTTACTCCACCTCGTCACCACCGTAGCTGCCCACCACCCTCTACTCCCCCACTGTCTGCATCGATCAAACCCAACCCAACACCCTCCCCTTAGAATCTGTGACACATAATTGAGGAGAAAACGAGCAAAACCCGTAGACCCCAGTTGACTATCACACATCGCCGACGACAAAACCCACTTCGCCACCCACCACCGCTGTTAGTGATTGGAACTCCCCATTTCGACCACCTGTCACCTTTCCCTTATCTCTCTCTCTCTCTCTCTCTCTCTCTCTTTCTCTCTCTCTCTCTCTTACTCGTTTCTTACTCTACCAGCAAAAGGAACCACCACAACCGATTGTGGCAGCCCCTCCGCCTCCTACGGTCGTGAACCACCCATCACCAAACACTCTAATATTGCTGCTGCCGCCAGCTATTGCTTTTGCTTTAGTCTGGCCACCAGCTGACGTTGTAGCTTCGACCACCATGACACCACCTGAACTCCTCCACCCTCCGTCGTCGTTCACCCACTCCATTGTAAGGAAATATAGGGTTTGTGGTGGAGATCTGGGTACCAACTTGGATCATGAGAACACTTTCCGAACTGATATTTCTACCCTATGCCTGGGTTGCAAGAAATTTAGCCTACGATAATCCAAGTGGACACTTACGATTCTAGGCATAGAAATCGTAAGGCAATTTGCTATAGAGTTTCTGTGAGAGTTTGATGAAAATGAGAGCTAATGATCGCAACTCTCTTCTGAGAAAGAAGAGTCGTTTATATATTAAATGAGATTATGGTTCTATTAGGGTTGGGCCCTCAATAGTTGCTTTGGAAGCAAGTCAGGATAATCTTTATTTAACAAGGATTTAGGGACAGCAGCCAGGGGTGCTACCTCTTAGACCCCGCTAAGGGCGCTGCCCCTAAACCCCGCTAAAGGGGCGCTGCCCCTTTGGAAACCCCAGACCTAGGGGTGCTGCCCCCGACTAGTCGTCGAACTAGCTTCTAATTTGATCTTATACATGCGTGCACTCCACATAGCCTCGTACATATATTAGTGTACAAATTATGAAGCCCCTTAGCTCACATTTCAATTAAAGTTACTTAAAATGACATGGTGACACTAAAATCACCAACAATTCTCCCCTATTTTAGTGTAACCCTTGAACAAACATAACCTTATCAAACAATCATGTAGGTGATTCCTTACCATGTATTTGCACATACATTTATCAAAGGAATTATTAAGAGGTTAAACTTCAACCTGGCTAACTTGCAGAACCGAACACATACCTGGGATGAATAATTCATGTGTTTCAATCTATAAGTATGAGCTTTCCACATTGAATTCAACTCCTAACATTATATTAGGAGGGAATTGGGCGTCTCATCATTACATAATTAAATGGACTTTAATGCCGTACCGATTACAGACTTGTGTACTAAGTCTCTTGTCAGGCCTTTAGTCAAGTGATCTGCCAAATTTTGTTGCGATTTCACAAACTCAACTGAAATCACACCATTCATGATTAGTTCTCTAATCGTACTATGTATAACACCTAGGTGTCTAGACTTTCCATTATAAACCTGGCTATATGCCTTAGCCAAAGCGGTTGCACTATCACAAAGGATAGAAATAGGTGCTAACGGTTTAGACGACAAAGGAATCTCATAGACTAAATTCCTTAGCCACTTTGCTTCTTTACCAACAGTTGCTAACGCAACAAACTCAGATTCCATTGTCGAGTTTGTAATGCAAGATTTCTTCTTGGAAGCCCAAGAAATGACACCTCGCCATGCAAGAATACCCAACCAGAAGTTGCGAAATGGTCCTCCATGTTGGTTACCTAACTTACTGAAACGACCCAAAATACGACTCAAAAATTTTTGTTTAATCATTACTAAAATCATTATATCAATATCATAAAATAAAAACCCATACGTCAATATTTGAAAACCATAACAAAGTTTCACGAGAAAACTGTATCAAAACTTTATCAAATCATATCTATGAAAAACTAAATCAACTCCCCGGACAAAAACTGATGTTGTGGTGTGTGCGATGCCGTCATCCCGAGCTCTTCCCTTTACTTGCGGAAGTACCTGAAACCAAAACTGAAACTGTAAGCACGAAGCTTAGTGAGCTCCCCTAAACTACCACATACCATACAGTAACATATAAAGCACATATTGGGCCTTGCCCACTGCATCAGACCACAATCCGGACTAACCGGTGCCTTGCCCCCTACATCAGACCAAAGTCCGAAAACTGCATCGGGCTGAAGCCCGGACTAACTGGGGCCTTGCCCCCTGCATCAGACCGAAGTGCGGCCAACTGCATCGGGTTGAAGCCCGGACTAACTGAGGCCTTGCCCCCTGCATCGGACCGAAGTCCACCTAACTGCATCGGGCCGAAGCCCGGACTAACTGAGGCCTTTCCCCCTGCATCGGACTAAATTCCGGCTAACTGCATCGGGCCGAAGCCCGGACTAACTGAGGCCTTGCCCTCTGCATCGAACAGAAGTCGGGCTAACTGCATCGGGCCGAAGCCCAGACTAACTGAACATACATAGCATAAACATATCAACTAACATGATCACATATACTGCATATTGTATCGAACCGAAGTTCAGAACACATAACACAAAAACATGCTTGAATCACAAAGACATCACGCACACTGAACTACTGCATCGGAACCAGGTCCGAAAACTACTGCTAACTAGACGGGTCGGCATTGTGGCCATAGACCCGTTCCTACTGGAAGGAAAACTCACCTCGTGATGCTGACTGCTGAACTCCTGAATGAGAAATCCCTCACTGCTGCTCCGGCTGCTTCCCAGCTATCATGGGAATAAGACACTAAATAAGAATAGGGATTCTCCTATGGGTAAGATGACCCTTTTACCCCTACTATGGCATGGGTTACAACATGGCCCAAACCCTAAATTCCCTCTAAGTCCAACAATGGCCCCACTACAGGCCCACTAATGGCACAATTTTCTATATTGGGCCCAAAACCTTTTATTGGGCCTTACTCAAGCCCAATACTAATCCTTGGTCCATAGCAACTGAATTCTGATGGCCACTAAGGCTCAAAGATCCTAAGTCTAAAACTCAACCCACACTGAGGCCCAAAACACTCGAAGCCCAAACTGGCAGCGTACGCAGGCCGTACACCAAGGTACGCTGAGCGTACTGGCTGCTGGCTTGTACGCGACGCGTACCTCCTTGTACGCCCAGCGTATTGCCCTATTAAGCCAAAATCTCATTAAGTGCTTAATAATCCGATCCAGAAGCTACAAATCCAGATCCTAAGCTTGTTCCATGTCTTAAGCCATAAAGTTGCTTACTTGATGGCTTACAAGTCTCACAATGGCTCAAACTTCATAAATAACATTCTACTTCCATGGAGCTAACTAGATCTCATGCATGGCTTCATGTAAGCTTCAAAGATTGAAACTTTATTGCTAGGAAAGTGTTTCTGAGCCTTAAGGATGGCAACCCAAGCTCCAAAACCGACTTACAAAATCAAGACTCGGCCTTTGGACCTAAAAAGGTCCAAACTTCCATAACCTTAGATCTAGAATGAGCAGGAAGAAAGTTCATAACTTTATACCTTCCTTTGATGACCAAGAGTGTACTTAGCTCAGATCTCTGAGCTCAAGCTTCTTCTCCAACTTTTTCTCTTCCTTCTTCACTACTTCCTTTCACTAAAACACTCACAAAAGCTTCTTCACACACAAGAGAGGATAAGAACGAATTAGGGTTTTCTTGAGGGTGAGGAGACTGATGGGAAAACAGGGAAGGAGGCTATAATCGGGTTTATATAGCCCTTGAACCCCTAAAATTAAGGTTTGCATCTGGCCGCATACGTTGGGCGTACTCTATGGTACGCTGCGCGTACGGTTCTAATCCCCGCATTTCATTTAGGTGTTACGCCCCGCGTACGGCTTATGTGCAGCCTATGCCTCGGCCCAAAATCAAGGAGGCCCAATCCATAATATACAATTCTATTATAGCCCAAAATAAGACTTGAGAATTTAAATAAATTTATACCTCGGAAGACGATCGCTACACTTACATGTGAATGACCTTTTAAAACCGAAGGATTCCCTGAGTAGCTCAAACCATAATCCATAGTTCCTTTGAGATACTTAAAAACTCTATTTACCGCTTGCCAATGTTGAGCACTTGAATTGCTAGTATACCTTCTCAACTTACCCACATCAAAAGCAATATCAGGTCTGGTACTTGTCATGGAATACATCAAGCTACCAATAGCCTTAGAGTATTCCAATTGTGAAATGGGAATGCCATTATTTGGCATTAATTTCACACTTGGATCCATAGGAGTACTCACAGGAGAACAATCGGTAAAATTAAACCGCTTGAGAATTTTCTAAATATAATGACTTCAAGTCATTACCAATCCTTTTTTCATCCTCATAATTCTTATTTCAAGAATTACATCAGCCTCTCCTAAATCTTTCATGGAAAACTTGTATAATAACAATTTCTTTGTTTCATCCACTTGATTTTGGTCGGTACCAAAAATCAACATGTCATCTACATATAAGCAAATGATCACTCCAGCTCTAGTAGCATCATCAAATCTACTATAAACACATTTTTCACATTGGTTTGTCTTGAAACCAAAAGACAAAATCACCTCATCAAATATTTGATGCCATTGTTTAGGTGCTTGTTTCAGTCCATACAAAGATTTGACAAGTTTACAAACCATATGCTCTTTACCGGGCATAATGAAACCTTCTAGTTGTTTCATGTAAACTTCCTCGTCAAGATCACCATTTAAAAAGGCTGTTTTCACATCCGTTTGGTGAATAACTAGATTGTGGATACTTGCCAAGGTAACCAACAATCTAATAGTATAAATACACGCAACTGGAGCATACGTATCAAAATAGTCAATACCGGGTTTTTTTCTAAAACCTTGAATGACTAACCGGGCTTTGAATTTGTCAATAGTCCCGTTAAAATTCATTTTCTTTTTGAAAATCCATTTATAACCAAGAGGTTTAGAACCCGGAGGCAAATCAGACAACCCCCATGTATTGTTCTCAAGAATTGATGACATTTCATCATCAATTGCTTCCATCCAAAAGGCACTATCACGAGACTCCATGGCCTCTTGATATGACTTAGGATCATATTCAATAGTATAGCAATAGGAGTATTCAGGATAATTTCATCCCTTGAACCATCCACCAAATATAGTTGGAAGTCGGATCAGAAATTTTTCGCAATTTGGCCTCTTTTGCTTCTACGAAGCTCTTGTGGTTATTGCACGACACCACCATCTTGACTTTCAGAATTTTTCTCTTTATTAGCACCAGAATTCAGATCATTAGGTCTTCGAATCGATGAAAACCACATCTCATCAAAAATTGCATCTCGTGATTCTATAACAGTGTTAATTGAAACTGAATCATTAGGTTCTATTACATAAAACCTATATGCGTTTGAATATTCAGCATATCCAATGAATATGCAATCAATTCCATGTTCTCCCAAAATTTTCTTTTTGGGCTTGGTGAGTTTTACAACTGTCCAACATCCACAAACCCGAAAATAACTCAAATTCGGCTTTTTCTTGAACCAAAGTTCATATGAGACTGTTTTGTTCCTTTTATTTAGAACCCTATTTAATCAATGACATGCCGTTAACATGGCCTCTCCCCAGAATCCTTCACTCAATCCCGAGTATGATAACATCGTAACATTGAGTTTAAGGTGTCATGGTCTCATGAATAATACTCACTGATTGAAAATATATGGGATCCATATATTCACCTCCCCTATCAATCCTGAGACGTTTAACCGGAATGCCCAATTGCAATTCCACCTCGGTTTTGTAGATTTTGAATTTATCTAAGGCTTCATCCTTAAAATGTAACAAATACACATAGCAAAACTGAGTGTAGACATCATGTAACATTTGGACTTCTAAGCATATTGTTTATTTATTTATTCATTTATTTTGAAGACCACTGAGCTACTCGATGAGTTGGTGCTACAACTCGTTGCGTACAGTCACGATGCGCCATGTGAGATTAATGACCTACTCGACAAGTCCGAGAGCCGACTCGCCGAGTAGACGTTGTGATGGGAAACCCTAAATCTGCGGGTTTGGAGCCTATTTAAAGGCACTCTCCCTAAGAGTAAAACCTAATTGGCCTTTGAGCTTAGAGAGAGAGTTTTGAGCTAACCTTGAGTATTTGGTTTATCTTTTAAAAAAAGAGAAGGATCCCAAGCCAAGATACGTGAAGGAGTTGCTAGATCTGTGGCTATTTCACCTCAGAGCTTCTAG
Source organism: Lactuca sativa (assembly GCF_002870075.4). NCBI lineage: Eukaryota > Viridiplantae > Streptophyta > Magnoliopsida > Asterales > Asteraceae > Lactuca > Lactuca sativa. Next base: position 195,448,789 of record NC_056631.2, on the reverse strand, counting down.
GAAAGGTATAAAGCTTGCACCTTTCTAATTTTGTTGATTAGATCTCATGATTTTGGGAGTTTAAGGCTTTTTCTATCTAATATGAGGACCTAGTGTGTTTTGAGTTCATATTGAGGTTTGAACTTCAGATCAGGACCATGTGAGGTCCCTAGAGTCCAAAAGTTCATGCTTTATTCATCCATAATAATGCTACTGAGTGAAAAAAACCCTTTTTAAAGTGTGTTTTGGCATTTCAAGCCCTAAGTGCCATGCATGGACGTAAAGTCTTTGACTTTACGTGATAAATGAGCCTTGGGAGTGTAGATCTAGAGTTTGGGAAGGTTTTCTACTTTGAAATCGTCTGAATGAGAAAATAGTCTGAATGGACTCGCCAATTCGAGGAGCCGACTCAACAAGTCGGTTAGGGTTTGTCCCGATGAGCTGGCTATGATGTTACTCGGTGGGTGAGTTAGGGGTTAAGTCGACGAGCTAGACCCTCATGAAGATTTCTGAAGAATGACTGGACTTGGCAAGTCAGGTCAAACTGGGATTGTTGAACTCGAGTTTGACTTATGTTGACTTGAGGTTTGGTCAACATAAGTAATGGAGACCATGGAGGGGTAAAATGGTCTCTTACCCATTCAAAGATTTAGAGAGAATGAGAGAACAAACTTTGGTGTATTTGAGTATGAGTGGAGCATTGATTAGAGATACGTATCTAATGTGTTAGGCGGAGGCAAGTTCGAGATTCCCGAGTACGAGATTTTTACTTGCTAGCTTACGAGGTGAGTCTTCTAACTATACTTACCAAGAGTGGTATATTTGCATGATTGAGCTGTCTTATGTGCTTATCTGTGTATTGTGATATTCTGCATTGTCTTTGTGATTATGTTGAATATTGTTATTATGAGTTTACTGAGTTGGGACCGGAGGGTCCCACTGAGACACACTAACCGGAGGGTCATATTGAGTTATGGCCTAGAGTGGCTAACGAGCTGGGTGTGTGGTTGATGTGTGTAAAATGGTTTTTCTCTAGTTTTACAAGACTAAAAACTTAAACATACCACTTAAATACTTAATTAACTAAACAACTAAGACAAGTAACAAATTCACCAAATTTGATAAAGCATTTATGTTTAGGTCCAACCAATTCACTCCTATGGTTATTTATATGATAGATCAATTGTTATTGGTTACCAACTATAGTGGTTAGGTTCATGTTCATTACTACTAACCCTTAGACAATTAATCAATTCAAGCAGTGGCCAATTGTTTAAACTAATTAATTCCCTAGTTCAATTATTTGGATTAAATAAGATTTGTAGTTGGTTAATCAAATTGGTGTTTCAATTAACCTCTTGTTTGTTGGTTTCTCAAACAAGCTCACACATTAATTTACCCATTCTCTTATTAATCCTAGTTTCATATTCATTATTCCTAGGCATATGATAAAGTGTTCACATAGACATATGAGGTTAACAACTAAGAGATGTTCATGCAGCTTAATTGTCTTCCAATTAACAGAAAATAGTTGTGGTTAATGCATAAGGTTCTTCAACAAACTTAATTTAATAAGATCACCAATAAACAATCAATCAAAAAGTAATAATTAAACCATAGGAGTAACTTGGTCTTCCCAAAGAGAAAAAAAACGAATTTAGTTCATAGTCACAGTAAAAACAAGCTCAAAAACAAGTTCAACTAGGCTAGACATGCTTAAATTCTAAGATTAAGTGGAATGTATAACCTAAATTGCCTTGATTCTTCAAAGGATCGAAGGTTAGGGTTTCTCAGCTCTCCAAAGGGTTCTTCAATTGCAGGTGTAGCTCCCAAAACGCCAGAGGTCTCTCCAATTCGGATAAAGGTTCGATATTTATAATTATCACAAAACAGGGGCTACTCGGTGAGTAGACTCGCGGACTCGCCGAGTACAGGTACAATCCGTCTATTTCCAGGAGTCTTGACTTATCTTCGGGAATATTCTTGGGTACTCGCCGAGTAGCCTCGCGAACTCGCCGAGTTAATGTGCTTTTGTTCCTCATTCTTCATTCTTTGGTCTCTAATTGCTTCTCCTTGTTCCTTTTTACTTCCAAGCATGTCTTTTGGATTGAAAACAAAATTTAAGCATTATTAAGTACCTTTTGTCCACATTATGCACATAATTAGCTAAAAATGAATAAAAATGTATGCTAAACATATGACTAATTATGCAAATATCAAAATACCCCACACTTGACTTTTGCTTGCCCCCAAGCAAAACTGAATTTTAACACATTAGAACCACATATGACAGCTCCAATCTAACCCAACCATTATGCCAAGACCGCAACGCATGCATTTGTGTCTAAAACCTAAATACCCCCATACTCTAAATACTCACAATCCTCATAAACATTCACCCACTCATCCCAAACAATGCTCATTTTATGCATCCCTCTGAATCCATCCGCAGAAAACCTCCTATCCTCAAGGTATTTTTGGTTGAGCAACCCAAGCATACATAATCTAGAATTACAATTTATGATACCACATTGGAGCTCTTTGGAATTCTCACTTCTTTGGCATTTGATCTTTGATTTTTTGAATTCGCCACCTTATTGTTTGGTTTTTTTGGTATCTTCAAGTTTTTGCACTTCTTGGAATTTTGATCTTTTGATCTTCACTTTAGTTGCTCCAAAATTCTTCAAACTTTTCTTGCCATTCTCTCTTTTTTTTACATGTACCTCACTTTTTTTTACTCAAATCCTACATGCTTAAGCAGGGGCGCTCAACTTCAACCTTTATTGATTAAAGATAAATATTTTCCTGGATACATTTCTGGTACACGATGCTAAACATATTTCGTTCCTCAAACTAAGCAAGGCTGTGTTTTTGTCCCATGATTTCACTAGAATAAGGGAGGCCACAAATGCATTATAACGTATATTGGCTCAACTAAACATTTGGGTCTTCATAGAATCATTAAATATAATACTAGCATGATCCCTAATTTCTTTACCAAAAAATTTTAAATTAATCCTAGCAAATTTTATGCAAAATTTTAAAAATTAACTAGTGTAACCAACCAACCCCTACCCCACACTTAATTTATGCAATGTCCCCATCGCATATCATGCATGATAAAGAACAATAAAAATAAGGAGAGAATTGGAACAAACTCCCTGGGATAGTAGTGGCAAGGTTGATATCTCTTCTCTTCAGCTCCATCTTCAATTGACTTTAGACATGGGAACAACTCATCCATGTCTTGGGTGTCAAAATCTCGTGTCGTACAGTCTTTATAAAAGCTCCAAATATAAGAGAAAAACTCTTGGAAATGCTTGGAAAATGATCTTCAAAGAATAGAACCAATGCCCATATCAAATGTCATCAAATCTTCAGCTCAAAAGTAAGAAGAATGAGTGACTCATCGAGTAAGTATGTAGACTCGCCGAGTTGAAGCGTAAATGGTAGAAGAATCGTGAATTTTCACATAGACTCGGCGAGTCCATAAGATGCACTCGGCAACTAGACCGCTGTGTGACAAAAAATTTATTCTGCCTAGGTCCGTTTCTAATATATGGGGGTTATATAAACTAATACTTCCCCTCATTTTTGTTCAGGGAATAAACACTCTATAACCCTTCTATCAATTGGACTCATAGCTTGACTCAGAACTTCGTTTCCTCTCTCGCCTAGACTTGATTTCTTGCTTTGTCAGCCTTGACTCTAGACCCTCACATGCAATCCTAAGCTTCAAACTGAAAAGATCAAAACAACACACAAGTAATAGAAAAACGAAAACAAACATCAAAATTAAAATCCTAAATTACCCTAATAAGCTAGAAGTTTAAAAAGAAAAAGAAAAGCAAACTCTAATGACGGGTTGCCTCCCGCAAGCACTTCTTTTTGTGCGAGTCTTTAGCTAGACTCCCAACTTAATAAAATTCCAATAAACTCAATGCCAATCCATTCGTTGCATTGAATATTTTCTTTGGTGGACCAATTTGTAAAATTCGACTCTTTGCTTCAAAAATTGGCCAAACGAGCTTGAATTCATAAAACCCAAGAATATTGACAAGGGTTGGAACCAGTTGGATACTAATCATAAATGGATCATGATTTAGAACTTTCTCCAAAGTTGGAATCATCACCCCATGCTTTGAAACACAAACCGGAAGAACAGGGGACCATGTCGTGGTAATGGTCAAACCACCGGTTGGTTCCTGCAATTCAGCTTGTTTTTCTTCTTCATCCGAACTCTCTGCTAGCAACCTTTCCAGCTCCTCCAAATCTCTTTCTGGATTAAATTCTTCATCTTGTAACTTTAGCTCTTGTGACTCGAATTGTTCTTGATCGTTAGACAAGATGTTATCTAACCATCTATCAAATTTCTTCAAATCATCATCTGAGTCATAGTCCTCATCTTCTTGCTGAATTTCCTGTACTACTTCCTCAAGAAAAGCATCAAAAGCATCGAGATTTGGAAAATACATAATAAATAAATAAAAATAAAAATTAAACTAAATATAAAAAATTAATCAACAAATAAAATACAAAAATGATAACAATTAGCAAATAAAATTAACTATTTAGAACCCTTCCCCGGCAACGGCGCCAAAAACTTGATGTGTGTAAAATGCACTGGTTTTATTCCTACTTTTAGTTGATAAATTAAGCACACAAAGGCAGTGAACCTGTCTTTTAGTGGTATAGTTGGATAAGTAGGGTGTCGAACTCAGGGAACGGAAATTAAACTAATAACTAATTTTAAGTAAGCAAGTAATAAAAGTAAAAGGGTTTTTCTCTAGTTTTACAAGACTAGAAACTTAAACATACCACTTAAACACTTAATTAACTAAACAACTAAGACAAGTAACAAATTCACCAAATTTGATAAAGCATTTCTGTTTAGGTCCAACCAATTCACTCCTATGGTTATTTATATGATAGATCAATTGTTATTGGTTACCAACTATAGTGGTTAGGTTCATGTTCATTACTACTAACCCTTAGACAATTAATCAATTCAAGCAGTGGCCAATTGTTTAAACTAATTAATTCCCTAGTTCAATTATTTGGATTAAATAAGATTTGTAGTTGGTTAATCAAATTGGTGTTTCAATTAACCTCTTGTTTGTTGGTTTCTCAAACAAGCTCACACATTAATTTACCCATTCTCTTATTAATCCTAGTTTCATATTCATTATTCCTAGGCATATGATAAAGTGTTCACATAGACATATGAGGTTAACAACTAAGAGATGTTCATGCAGCTTAATTGTCTTCCAATTAACAGAAAATAGTTGTGGTTAATGCATAAGGTTCTTCAACAAACTTAATTTAATAAGATCACCAATAAACAATCAATCAAAAAGTAATAATTAAACCATAGGAGTAACTTGGTCTTCCCAAAGAGAAAAAAAACGAATTTAGTTCATAGTCACAGTAAAAACAAGCTCAAAAACAAGTTCAACTAGGCTAGACATGCTTAAATTCTAAGATTAAGTGGAATGTATAACCTAAATTGCCTTGATTCTTCAAAGGATCGAAGGTTAGGGTTTCTCAGCTCTCCAAAGGGTTCTTCAATTGCAGGTGTAGCTCCCAAAACGCCAGAGGTCTCTCCAATTCGGATAAAGGTTCGATATTTATAATTATCACAAAACAGGGGCTACTCGGTGAGTAGACTCGCGGACTCGCCGAGTACAGGTACAATCCGTCTATTTCCAGGAGTCTTGACTTATCTTCGGGAATATTCTTGGGTACTCGCCGAGTAGCCTTGCGAACTCGCCGAGTTAATGTGCTTTTGTTCCTCATTCTTCATTCTTTGGTCTCTAATTGCTTCTCCTTGTTCCTTTTTACTTCCAAGCATGTCTTTTGGATTGAAAACAAAATTTAAGCATTATTAAGTACCTTTTGTCCACATTATGCACATAATTAGCTAAAAATGAATAAAAATGTATGCTAAACATATGACTAATTATGCAAATATCAGTGGTATTTGGGGAACTCGCTAAGCTTTGTGTTTACCGTGTTATGTATTATGTGTTTCAGGTACTTCTCAGGATCACGGGCAGGCGCCGGCTTGATTGTACACACATCAGAGTTTGATTTATGATTGAGAGGATCCTGGTGTTTTATATATATATATATATATATATATATATATATATATATATATATATATATATACACACACACAGTGTTTGGACATGAGTTTTGATGATTTGACATTGTGACACTTTTTGGTTTTATTATTGGAATAAATGTGTTTAACATTGAAAAAATTTCATTTGAAAATTTATGTTGTTACACAAAAATAAAGGTGACTATGTACTTTTTATTTCCCAAAGAAGAAGTGGTGTGAAAATCACACAAGTCACTATGTATAAGTTCTAAAACAGTCGAAGCATAGATTTATCATGACCTAATCTTACATGCTAAAGCATAAATTTTTCAACATTAGAAGCAGAAGATACAAATGTAGAATTTTGAACAAGTAATAATTTGTCAACAATATTCAAACAAAACATTCAATTATTTAAATATCCAAAGCCAACAAACATTCCACCCTTGGAAAAAACAAACTTATCCAACTCAATAACTAGTTTAAAATCATTAAAATTCAAACAACTAGAGCTAACAAGATTCTTGCAAATCTTGGGAACAAACAAAACATCAAATAACCTAATTGTCTTTCCAGAAGTAAATTCAAAACACACAACACCTAAACCACAAATAGGAATAAAAGAATCGTCTCCCATTTTCACCATCGACCCATCTTCAAGTGGATTTAATGTTTCAAACATCCGTTTTATCCTTGCATACATGGTTCGTTGCTCCGGAGTCGATCCACCAAGCAACATCATCATCTTTCACATAGAATGATTCAAGGATAAATGAAACATAGTAAACATAATTTTGATTAGAATTATCAAAGTTAGTCAAAAACTAACCTCCTTTAACTTGGGCCGAAGACCCATTCACTTTCCCATTGGCTCCACTGATTCCAACACCATTGTTGCCTAAATTCACACGACAATCATGATTGCAATATCTAACTTGATTGCACATCCAACAAACTAGATCCTTTCTCTTTTTGTTGGAGTTGCTTGGGACATGTTCCTGCTTGTGTTTGCCATGTCCTTTGTGGTTCTAGTTCCTTGTTTTATTTTCAACCATATGAACCGAGGGTTGTCCAGATTCAAGTTTTCCCTTGGGTTTTTCAGATTTGTCACTTTCCTTCGCACGAAGAGATTCTTCAATACGAATGTGACTAGCAAGTTGAACCAAGGACAACTCCTCCTTTTGATGTTTCAGGTTATGTTTGAAGTCTTTCCAAGATGGAAGCAATTTGTCAATGATGGTTGACACAACAATAGATTCATCCATATTCATACAGTGCAGTTTAAACTGACCGTGTATGCAAAGGAGTTCATTGTAATGTTCAGTGACAGACCTTAAATCATCCATCTTATAATTATTAAAGTCACTGACCAGAAACTTCTTGCTAGAAGCATCCTCAGTAACGTATTTCAGTTCAAGGGTGTCCCACAACTTCTTAGCACACAAGGCTTCACTATGGAGATCAAATAAAGCATCATACATACCATTTAGAATATGACGTTTGAAGATGTAGTCATCATTGTCCCACTTCTGTCTCCTTCTTATCTCTTCAATCGTCTCAACAACACCTTCCTCTGGCTCTGCTGGTCGTGGAGTAGTCAGCACGTATGTTGCTTTCAGAGTAGACAGCATGAAGTGCATCTTCTTCTTCCAACGCCTGAAGTCCACGCCTTCAAACTTTTCCTGTTTAGCAAACTTTGTGGTCATCTCGCGGATTGAGTCACCCATCTCCAGGAACAGAAAATATCAGTTCGAATGTAAGGAAATATAGGGTTTTGTCGTGGAGATCTGGATACCAACTTTGATCGTGAGAACACTTTCCGAACTGATATTTCTACCCTATGCCTGTGTTGCAAGAAATTCAGCCTAGGATAATCAAAGTGGACACTTACGATTCTAGGCACATAAATCATAAGCCAATTTGCTAGAGAGATTCTATGAGAGTTCGATGAAAACAAGAGCTAATGATCGTAACTCTCTTCTGAGAAAGAAGAGTCGTTTATATATTAAACGAGATTAGGGTTTTATTTGGGTTGGGCCGTCATTAGTTGCTTTGGAAGCAAGCCATGATAATCAGAATTTAATGAGGATTTAGGGACCCCATCCAGGAGCTCTTCCCCTTGGACCCCACTTGGGGCGCTGCCCCTAGACCCCGCCAAAGGGGCGTTGCCCGTTTGGAAACCTCGGACCCCCGACTAGTCGTCGAACCAACTTCTAATTCAATCTTGTACATACGAGCACTCCGCACAACCCCGTACATATATTAGCATACAAATTATGAATCCCATTAGCTCACATGTCAGTTCTAGTTACTTAAAATGACATGGTGACACTAATATCACCGATATCCATTGCTGCTGCCAATTGTTGTTGTTGCCACCGTGAAACCGTGACCAGGTGTCACCTCTACTACCGTCGGTAAGTCACCATCACTCCCATTTTTGTTATACATGTGTCAAGATCAAATCCAATCAAGGAAGATAAATTTTCGGATTCGAATGCCTCAAGAAAAACCTGCAAGTCGTGATACGTAAATAAAGAGCGACTATGCAAACATTTATTCACTTTAATTAAAATAAAACCCCCAAATTTCTGACATGTATGTATTTGGAACCTCCCTTTGAAATAGTTCTCGTCTAAGTCAAACTTGCATTAAAATGTCCAAGAATGGCCCCTCCACCCGAAAAACCTAACAAACCAAGTCTTGGAAGCTTAAATTAGGTTAAAATGTGCATATTGGACCCTTGGTTTGAGAACTGTTTGCAAGATCAGTCCATGGAGTTTTATTTTGGCAAAATCAACCCCTAGACTTTATTTATTTTAATAAAGACCACCCTACACTTAATAATTAATACCAAAACTACCCTTTTGGTTTATTAGGTAATATAAATAGACCCGGTGATTCGTTTTAAGGGCATGAAACATCACAAAACGAATTTCACGACAAGTTTCACCCTCGAGACTTCTTCACACTTCAAGGGTGAGTTTCTATGCCCCCCCCCTTTTAATATTTTTACGCTTTGGGGGAGAATACATGTGTTATATATATTTATCATTCATAACAAACACTTACCAATTCTAAAACTAGTTTATAAATATTATTTTGTTAAATAATATTTAATTTATAGATAAACTATTGATAAATATGTTCTATGTATATATGTTATAGTTGCATTTTTTAATAATGCAACTAGTCAAGACAACGTATTATTCTACTACAAAGATATTATGATTTTTGACAACATGTATTACAAAACTTATGTCATAAAAGTTACCATTTTTGTAGTATTTCAAGTTCACGTCTTTCATTCATACAGATACGAGTTATCAAACTCTTATCTTGAAATCCCTTATGTACTTGTGCACACTACCATGGGATTTACCACTTATTTGAATGCATATTATACACTTTTATGGATTTTCTTGTTGGGCATACTCGGATTTTCATGACAAACTCTAGTTAAGGGCCTTATGAGTGCGACATTATTCATTACCCTAAATGAAAAAATACTTAGAAGACCCACACCACTATAACCGTTAATATTTGGAGCTGAGATACGTATGTATAGATCTATACGAGTTGACACCCCCACCTATGGTTTCTAGCTACAATCTTGACCGATCAACCGAAGCGGGTGATAAATATCTTATTCATTTCTACGACGTCCAATGTAGCATTGTAGGGGGGGTAGTATAATCACATAGTTCAGTTATAGGACTCACTATAAGCATTTACAAGATCTCATAATCTAGAAACCATGGATCCGGTTTATCTGATTACCAAACGTTTTAAGTATGGATTTACTCATGGTTCTCTGATTACCAAACATTTTGGAGTATGTATTTACTCACGGTTCTTTGATTACCTAGCGTTTTGAGTATGTATTTACTCATGCTTCTTTGATTACCAAATATGGATTTACCCATGATTTATCTGTTATCAAACATTTAAAGTATGAATTTACTTATGGTTTATCTCTTGATCAAGCATTTTAAGTATGGATTTACTTATGGTTTATATCTTTATCAAACATTTTAAGTATGGATTTACTTATGGTTTATCTCTTTATCAAACATTTTAAGTATGGATTTACTTATGGTTTATCTCTTTAACAAACATTTCAAGTATGGATTTACTTTTGATTTATCTCTTTATCAACCATGGTTTTAACTACAAAAGAGATACTTTCGAACTTTAATAAAAAAAAAAGAGTATCATTACTGCAGTTAGCAGAAAACCTGTAAACTCTCACCTACCTTGTGTTGACCCTCAAAACTACATGTATTCTCAGGATATCACCAAACGGCTTTAAGTTAGAATATTTGTCATTGATTTCAGAAGAACTAGTTTTAATGAGCTTTTGTTATATCGGCCTATCTGTTATGGAAAATTTATGAATTTATTATTATTATGAACCTTGTATTCAAACCTTAAAGTGTAATGTAACTGCTATGCTGTTATTGTTGTAACTTATGATGTATATTTAATTTGCTTGTGATCCATGAACTAAGTCGCACAGCCCGGCGTATTCCGCCACCTCGGCCGGGGTGTGACATGTTTCACGTACTTCCGGATCGAATTGGAAGACCTTGGGATGATCGCAACATACTCACCATGATTTTACACTTATTTGACTCTAATTTAGTTGCGCATGATTATGGATACACTACGATTTCTTGATGGTTTTGATATACATGTTTGGTTGATGTTTTAATTAATATAAAAACAAAAATGTTTGGTTGTAAGTTTTGAGTCGTTAGATATTCGCTTAAAATTACATGGTATTGGAACCGAGCCAAACCATCTAAGCCGAAAGCTCCAAACTGGGACTATAGATAAGCATTCTTGGTTTTAATTGTATGATAAATTAGGGTAAAAAAAATAGAGATATTTATTTAACTCTAAATATATACTTTTGCTATTTAGTTCATAATTTGAAAGAATTTATTTATTATCAAAAAGTTCTAAATAATTTGATGCCTCGATTTTAAGTTTCAGTAATTACTTTAGTCGCAAATCAAAACTCGGCATGATATTTGTATTCTAAATTGGTGGTAAAATAAATTAAGTTGACTTATCTATAAAAAGTCATAAAAAGTGTTTTGAACATTTGATAATCATATTTTGACCCATGAACAAAGTAGGATGTAAAAGAAAATAGGATGTAAAAGGTAATCTTTTAACTTGAAAAAACAAAGATTACAAAATTAATTATATTGAAAACATTAACTATATATATATATATATATATATATATATATATATATATATATATATATATATATATATAAAGAGAGAGAAAGAGAGAGAGAGAGAGAGAGAGAGAGAAAGAAAGAGGTAGGTTCAAATATTTCTCACATCTATTGTGTGCTAGAATGCACCAATAGGAATTTAGTATTAATTATATGTATATTAAATGCTTTCCATACTTACAACTCATTTTTATGGAAACCAATTAAATTTGTTATTAATGTCAACAATAATATTCTTTCAGAATGAATTCATCTCTAGAAGAATAAAAGTGTATTCCAGCAGAATGAGAGTGTATTCTACTAAAATACACTCTCGTTCTTCATATTCCATGCAACTTTAATGTATTTTAAGTGAGTGACTTCTGAAACAAAATACGAACTCATATATAAGAACCTAGATGTGAATTCATTTTGAAAGAATTTTATTGCTAACATTAATGACAAATTTAATTATTTCCATAAAAAGAGAATTATAATTAGGGATATAATTTAATATACATATAATTATGGAAATCATTTAATATCTATATTTATTTAATTAAATAATTATTTAATTTACTAAAATCCTATTGGTGCATTCTAACACAATAATTGTAAGAAACAAAATAACCTAGCCCTATATATATATATATATATATATATATATATATATATATATATATATATATATATATATATAAGGTAATTTGTTTACTTGAAAAAATAAAGATTACAAAATTAACTATATTGAAAACATTAATTAATAAAATTATAACCATATATATATATATATATATATATATATATATATATATATATATATATATATATATATATATATATATATATATATATATATATATGGTGTTATGATAATCAATATGGAACAATGTAGGATGTAAAATGTAATCTTTTAACTTGAAAAAAATAAAGATTACAAAATTATTTATATTGAAAAACATTAACTAATAAAATTATATATATATAATTATCAGTGTTTTAAAAGGCGCGCCATAACGTGAGGCGTGGCTCCGCCGTTACGAAAAGTCTCATAACGTTGCTGTTAAGCGTGGCGCGTGGCAAGGCGTGATATGGCGCGCCAAGACGCGTTATGGCGTGTTATGGCGCATGTTTTTTCGTTTGAGACACGGTTTTTTGCTCTTTGTTATGTCTTTTCTAATCGGAGATACAAGTATTTTGGTTTTTGTTAAATTTTTGTTACTAGTTATTGATCTAACACTTCTAAAAATTAGTTATATTTGATACAAATTTATATTTATGTGGTAATA
>NC_056631.2:195331184-195431184 GCF_002870075.4 Lactuca sativa | reverse complement strand
ATATATATATATATATATATATATATATATATATAATTGAATGTGGTGATAAAAAGTATGACATGATTATAAAAGTATATTTATATGTTATATTAAATATTAGTTTTAATCCAAAACATAAATTATATTATCATTTAAAAAATATATTCAAATACTAATTTTCAAAATAGTTAAAAATGTTTAAATATTATATATATAGAACGACAAGTCAATTTAAAGAGAAACAATCAAAAAAACTTAATTTATTATAATTTACTTTTTTTCTAATAAAAACAGTTTTAATTAATTAATAGAAAAAATTACAAACAATGTTTGATCGATTTTTTTTAAAATAAATTAATAAATTGAATAGCAATTTCTAAATAAATAATTACAACGTTAAGTTGTAATACTAAATCGTAAACATATTTCTTTAAATACAAATTACGAGTATATCCTATTGAATTATACGAGTAAGTTTTGAGGCGTTAGTTATTCGCTCAAATTAGATGGCATTGGAACCGAACGAAACCATCTAAGCCGACAGCTCCAAACTTTGACAATTAATAAGCATTCTTGGTTTTAATTGAATGGTAAATTAAAGTAAAAAAAAAATAGAGATATTTATTTCACTCTAAATATATACTTTTGCTATTTGGTTCATAAGTGGAAATAATTTATTTATTATCAAAAAGCTCTAAATAATTTGATGTCTTGATTTTAAGTTTCAGTAATTACTTTAGTCGTAAATCAAAACACGACATGATATTTGTATTCTAAATTGGTGGTAAAATATATTAAGTTGACTTATCTTTAAAAAAAAAAATGTTTTGAACTTTTGATAATTATATTTTGACCCATAAACAAAGTAGGATATAAAAGAAAGTAAGATGTAAAGGGTAATCTTTTAACTTTAAAAAACATAGATTACAAAATAAATTATATTGAAAACATTAACTAATAAAAATATATATTTATGTATCTATATATAAATATATATATATATATATATATATATATATATATATATATATATATATAGAGAGAGAGAGAGAGAGAGAGAGAGGTAGGATCAAATGTTTGTCCCATCTATTGTGTGCTAGAACGCACCAATAGGAATTTAGTATTAATTATATGTATATTCAATGCTATCCATACTTACAATTCATTTTTATGGAAACCAATTAAATTTGTCATTAATGTCAACAATAATATTCTTTCAAAATTAATTCATATTTAGAAGAATGAGAGTGTATTCTACTAGAATGCACTCTCGTTCTTCATATTCCATGTAACTTTATGGTATTTTAAGTGAGTGAGTCCTGAAACAAAATACGAACACATGTATAAAAACGTAGATGTGAATTCATTTTGAAAGAATGTTATTGCTAACATTAAAGACAGATTTGATTAGTTTCCATAAAAAGATAATTATAATTATGAATATCATTTAATATACATATAATTATGGAAATCATTTAATATCTATATTTATTTAATTAAATAATTATTTAATTTACTAAAATCTTATTGGTGCATACTAGCACACAATAAATATAAGAAACTAAATAACCAAGCTATATATATATATATATATATATATATATATATATATATATATATATATATATATATATATATATATATATATATATGGTGTTATGATAATCATACATTGAATATGGAACAAAGTAGATATAAAATGTAATTTTTTTACTTTAAAAAATAAAGATTACAAAATTAACTATATTGAAAACATTAATTAATAAAATTATAACCATATATATATATATATATATATATATATATATATATATATATATATATATATATATATATATATGATGTTATGATAATCATACATTGAATATGGAACAAGTAGGATTTAAAAGGTAATCTTTTAACTTGAAAAAATAAAGATTACAAAATTAATTATATTGAAAAAAATAATTAATAAAATGATATATATATATATATATATATATATATATATATATATATATATATATATATATATATATGATAATTATACATTGAATGTTATTTTAAATACTATTTTTAATCAAAACATAAATTATATTATTATATAAAAAATATATTCAATACTATTTTTCAAAATAGTTAAAAATGTTTAAATATTATAAATATAGAACGACAAGTTAATTTAAATAGAAATTATAAAAAAAAAAAACTATTTTTATTATAAATAGAAATTATACAAGTAAGTTTTGAGGCATTAGATATTCATTCAAAATTAGATGGTATTGGAACCGAGCCAAACCATCTAATCCGACAACTCCAAATTGGTATTGTAGATAAACATTCTTGGTATTAAATGTATGATAAATTAAAGTAAAAAAAAATAGAGATATTTATTTAACTCTAAATATATACCGTTGCTATTTGGTTCATAAGTTGAAAGAATTTATTTATTATCAAAAAGCTCTAAATAATTTGATGCCTCGATTTTAAGTTTCAGTGATAACTTTAGTCGCAAACCAAACCTTGGCATGACATTTGGATTCTAAACTGGTGGTAAAATAAATTAAGTTGACTTATCTATAATAAGCAATAAATAGTGTTTTGAACTTTTGATAATCTTATTTTGACACATGAGCAAAGTAGGATGTAAAAGGTAATCTTTTAACTTGAAAAAACAAAGATTACAAAATTAATTATATTGAAAACATTAACTAATTAAATTATATATATATATATATATATATATATATATATATATATATATATATATAGGTAGGTCTAGATATTTTTCACATCTATTATCTGTGCTACTACGCACCAATAGGAATTTAGTATTAATTATATGTACATTAAATGCTATCTATACTTAAAACTCATTTTTATGGAAACTAATTAAATTCATCATTAATGTTAACAATAATATTCTTTCAGAATGAATTAATATCTAGAAGAATGAGAGTGTATTCCAGTAGAATGAGAGTGTATTCTACTAGAATACACTCTCGTTCTTCATATTCCATTCAACTTTATTGTATTTTAAAGTCCTGAAACAAAATACGAACTCATATATAATAACCTAGATGTGAATTCATTCTGAAAGAATGTTATTGCTAAATTAATGACGGATTCAATTAGTTTCCATAAAAAAAGAATTATAATTATGGATATCATTTAATATGCATATAATTCTAGAAATCATTTAATATCTATATTTATTTAATTAAATAATTATTTAAGTTACTAAAATCCTAATTGTGCATTCTAGCACACAATAAATGTAACAAACAAAACAACCTAGCCTTATATATATATATATATATATATATATATATATATATATATATATATATATATATATATATATATATATATATATATATATATATATATATATATATGATGTTATGATAATCATACATTGAATGTGGAAACAGTAGCTATAAAAGGTAATCTTTTTACTTGAAAAAATAAACATTACAAAATTAATTATATTGAAAAAATTAACCAATAAAATTATATATATATATATATATATATATATATATATATATATATATATATATATATATATATATATATATATATATATATATATATATATGATAATTATACATTGAATGCGGTGATAAAAAGTACGACATTATTGAAATTCTTTTAAAAAAATAAATAAATTGATAAGAAATTTCTAAATAAACAATTACAACGTTAAGTTGTAATACTAAATCGTTAACATATTTCTTTAAACATAAATAATGAGTATATACTATTGAATTATATGAGTAAGTTTTGAGGCGTTAGATATTCGCTCAAAATTAGATGGCATTGGAACCGAGCCAAACCATCCAAGCCGACAGCTCCAAACTGGGACTGTAGATAAGCATTCTTGGTTTTAATTGTATGATCAATCAAAGCAAAAAAATAGAGATATTTATTTAACACCAAATATATACTTTTGCTATTTGGTTCATAAGTTGAAAGAATTTATATATTATCAAAAAGCTCTAAATAATTTGATGTCTCGATTTTAAGTTTTTGTAATTACTTTAGTCGCAAATCAAAACTCGGCATGATATTTGTATTCTAAAATGGTGGTAAAATAAATTAAGTTGATTTATCTATAAAAGGCAATAAATAGTGTTTTGAACTTTTGATAATCATATTTTGACCCATGAGCAAAGTAGGAGGTAAAAGAAAGTAGGATGTAAAAGTTAATCTTTTTACCTTGAAAAAACAAAAGATTCCAAAATTAATTATATTGAAAACATTAACTAATAAAATTATGACTATATATATATATATATATATATATATATATATATATATATATATATATATATATATATATATATATATACACACACACACATATAGGTTCAAATGTTTTTTTCACATCTATTGTGTGCTTGAACGCACCAATTAGAATTTAATATTAATTATATATATATATATATATATATATATATATATATATATTATATTTACAACTCATTTTTAAGGAAACCAATTAAATTCGTAATTAATGTCATCAATAATATTCTTTCAAAATGAATTCAAATGTAGAAGAATGAAAGTGTATTCCAGCAGAATGAGAGTGTATTCTACTAGAATACACTCTCGTTTTTCATATTCTATGCAACTTTATTGTATTTTAAGCAGTGTTCTAAAAGGCGCGTCATGGCGGGCGCCAAGTCGCGCCATGGCGTGAGGCGCGGCGTCGTCGTTACGAAAAGCTTCATAACGTTGCTGTTAGGCGTGGCGCGTGGCAAGGCGTGATATGGCGTGCCATGATGCGTTATAGCGTGTTATGACGCGTGTTTTTTCGTTTGAGACACATTTTTTTGCTCTTTTTTATACCTTTTCTAATCGGACATAAAAGTATTGTGTTTTTTATTAACTTTCTGTTATTAGTTGTTGATATAACACTTCTAAAAACTAGGTATATTTGATATAAATTTATATTTATGCGGTAATATAATTATAAAATAATACAAACTCCCCGCCTTACATCACGTCTTGAAAAACGTCATGGCTCGCCATAACTCGTTAAGCTTGAGGCTTGGCCTTGATGCCATGTCACGCCTCACGCCTTTTAGAACCTTGATTTTAAGTGAGTGAGTCGTGAAACAAAATACGAACTCATATATAAAAACCTAGATATAAATTTATTCTAAAAGAATGTTATTGCTAACATTAATGACAGATTAAATTAGTTTGCATAAAAAGAGAATTATAATTATAGATATCATTTATTATACATATAACTATGGAAATCATTTAATATCTATATTTATTTAATTGAATAATTATTTAATTTACTAAAATCTTATTGGTGCATCCTAGAATACAATAAATGTAATAAACAAAATTACCTGGCCCTATATATATATATATATATATATATATATATATATATATATATATATATATATATATATATATATATATATATATATATATATATATATATATGGTGTTATGATAATCACACATTGAATGTGGAACAAAGTAGATATAATAGGTAATCCTTTTACTTGAAAAAATAAAGATTACAAAATTAAGTATATTGAAAACATTAATTAATAAAATTATAAGTATATATATATATATATATATATATATATATATATATATATATATATATATATATATATATATATATATATATATATATATATATATATATATATTATCCATTAAATGTGGAACAAAGTAGGATGTAAAAGGTAATCTTTTAACTTGAAAAAATAATGATTACAAAATTAATTATATTAAAAACATTAATTAATTAAATTAAATTATATATATATATATAATAAAAATTAAATTAATTAAATTAAATTAATAAAAACGTTTTTAATTAAATAATAGAAAAATTACAAACAATGTTTTATCGAAAAAATTTTAAAAAAATAAATAATATGATAAGCAATTTCTAAATAAACAATTACAAAGTTAAATTGTAGTACTAAATCGTAAACATATTTCTTTAAACGCAAATTACGAATATATACTATTGAATTATACGAGTAAGTTTTGAGGCGTTAGATATTTGCTCAAAATTAGATGGTATTAGAACCGAGCCAAACCATCTAAGGCGACAACTCCAAAATGGGACTGTAGATAAGTATTCTTGGTTTTAATTATATGATAAATTAAAGTAAAAAAATAGAGATATTTATTTAACTCATAATATATACTTTTGCTATTTGGTTCATGAGTTGAAAGAATTTATTTATTATCAAAAAGCTCTAAATAATTTGATGACTCGATTTTATGTTTTAGTAATTACTTTAGTTGCTCAATGTCAGCAATCCATCTCATCGCAGCGATCGGATCCTACGTCCCATCAAACTCGGGTGGCTTCGTGTTGTTGAACTCCCGAAACAACAACGAGTCACCTCCCTGAGGCCTGGCAGCAGCTACAGCTGCTGTAGCTGCAGCGGCTGCGGCCTCAGTCACCGCAGCGTACCGCTCATCAAAAGTCTCCATCAGTGTGGTCTTGATAGACCCAAACATCTCCGGAATCTCGGCCCTGATCGCTGCAGCCACCTCATCGTGGATCATCTGACGAAGCTCCTTATCACTCACACCGCTCGCCTCAGGTCTGTGGCGTGTCCCAACCATGATGTCTCTGAAATATAACATATTGATATCAAGGACTTATTCGAGCGTGTTCACACTCGAAATCTCAACCCTACTTGTTCCTTGGTGCCCAAAGGATTCTTACCTAGAGTGCGCACTCCTCCGGTGTCTTCGGTAGTACGGGCCCTTATACTACCACCTACACCGCATCAGTATTCACCCTAAGTCCTCATCCTTGGATCCCAAATCACAAGTACTCTATATCTCATTGGCATAGGCTACTCCTCGGTAGACCTCTCATAAGCCCCTCACTGCTACCTACTCGCTCACAAGCATCACACAGCAGCACATTCCTTCCTAGGCTAAGGCATCACAAAATCAGGCCACTCTTGTAACACCCAGGATTTTGTAAGCCAAGAAAGTAAAGGAAACTCTAAATTTAAGAGGGACTCGACGAGTCAAAGGAAGGACTCGGCGAGTCGGAGCGGGATCCGGGTCGATAAGAAAGTGACCAACTCGACGAGTCGGCCAAGTGGACTCGGCGAGTCTGGTCTGTGCGAGGAAAACCCTAAATCCGGGGCTTGGAGCCTATTTAAGCATCTTAATCTTCTCCCTAGGGCTCCTTTACAGTCTCTTGCACCCAGAACGCCGCACCTTAAGCCCCCATTGTGTTCATTCAAGCTTCTAGCCATTTTTGAGTGGGTTTAAGGAAGAAGAAGGAGTGGGAATCTTTGAAGCATCAAGGAGTGGTCTTGGATCCGAAGTTTGGGGAGCATTTCAGAGCATTGGAAGGTATTAAGTCGTTTCTCTCCTCCAGATTTTCCTTGGTTATGAGTTTTGGGGCTTTTAAGCCATGTTTAAGACCAATCTTGAGCTTGAGGTCCAGATCTGAGGTTGCTACCTCAGATCCATGTTTATTTTGATATGTAATCCCATAAAGTATCAGCCATTGGGTGGAAATTGGAGTCTCTTGGTCCTAAACCCTAGCTATGGATGTATTTTGCCTAGATCTCACTCTCTACACGTAAAGGTTGCAACTTTACGTGGGAAATGGGCTTGGGGAGGGTAGATCTATGGTTTGAAGCTCATGCATGACTCGGAAGTCCTCTGCATGTAAGTGGATCTTAGTGGACTCGACGAGTCCTTCGAGTGGACTCGGCGAGTAGCTTGAAGATGAGGAGGAACTCGACGAGTGGGATGAACAGCTCGTCGAGTCGGTTGATGATGGGCATGAACTCGGCGAGTTGGATGAACAACTCGTCGAGTTGGATGAGGTTTGTCGTGTGCTCGGCGAGTCTGTTCTTAGACTCGGCGAGTCAGGTCGAGTGGTCCCAAACCCTTCGAGTTAAGACTCGAGTCAGCGAGTCGAGCCAGGACTCAGTGAGTTGGTCAGGACAGGAATCGAGAATCCGTAAACTCGGCGAGTCAGGGGCTGACTCGGCGAGTAGAGTCGCGAGTGGAAGGACTCTGGATTTATGGACTCGGCGAGTCAGCAGGGTAACTCGGCGAGTAGGGTTGACCTGGAGGGTTGACTTTGACCAGGACATCGACTTTGACCAGAGTTGACTTGGTTAACCTTTGGAAGTCAGTTGGACTAAGTGTTGGGTTGTTGTTGGTAGCTCGGGGAGCTAGCGGAGCAGCAATTCGGAGTTAGCAGTCAGGTAGCGGTCGAGGGGGTTAGCAGCGGCATTTCGGCAATATCAGGTGAGTTTCCCTTTGTATGAATGGGTCTACGGCCACAATGCCGGCCCATGTAGTTACGAGTAGAAGACCCGGGGGTTAGCCCTAGGCACAGTATGCTAGTATGATATTTGGACGAGGTCCAATGGCAGAGGGCGGGTGCCCTAGGAACAGTTTATGTGATAGTTTATACTTGTTGTCTATGTGATACTTGTATGTGCCTGGTAGGGAGGTGAGAGAGGGCGAGGTCCCGTATCTCACCAATAGCAGAGTGTGGATGGTGTTCCATATCTCAGTAGCAGCAGAGCAGGGGCGGGGCCCAAGTTAGGAAAGGAGTGAGGGTGGGCTGGGCCCGAACCTCACTATCAGCAGGAGTATGGACGAGGTTCCATGACTCATCAGTAGCAGAACTCGGGCGGGGCCCAGAGATAGGCGAGGCCTTAGAGCAAGGGTTGTTAGTATATGTTTAGCCTATGTAATGTTACGTGATACGTTTATGTGCTATTATATGTTAGTGGGCGAGGCCCTGTGACAGGCGAGGCCTAAGAGAAACAGATCTGTATCCGAGCGAGGCTCGAAGCCAGGCGGGGCCTGGAGCGGCGGGGCCGTTGTAGCGGGCGAGGCCCGTAGTAGGGGGCGAGGCCCCGGATAGCGGGCGTGGCCCAGTATGTGTAGTATGTGGTTATGCATGGTATGTGGTAAGGTGGGGAACTCACTAAGCTTTGTGCTTACGGTTTTCAGTTTTGCTTTCAGGTACTTCCGGTAGCGGAGGGAGGAGCTCGGGGTGATCGCATGGCACACCCCATAGAGTAGTCAGCCTGGGAACGTTTACTCTGATAATAAACATGTGTTTTTGAAATCTTACACTCAAATTATGTTTTGGAATGCTGCTTTGTTTAAAGTAATGTTTTATTAAAAAGAAATTTTGGTCTTAAAATTTTGGGATGTTACAAGTTGGTATCAGAGCCTTGGTTTGAGGGATTCGGGCATACTCTCGGGTGTGCCTGAACTCAAACTGAGGGGTCGGATAAAAAGTTTTCAAAAGTGAAAAGGCAGTTTTGTAAAAAGAATTCTGAGAACGAAAAACAGTTTTAGAAAAGCAAAAAGAATTTAGAAAGAAAAGAACTCTGAAAAGAGAAAAGAGGTGTGGTGCATGCAATCAACCGAGCTCAAGTAAGTACCCCAAAATACCCATACAAGTTTATGTTATGATTATCAGTTGATAGAACAGCATGCTAGAATAGGACTAAGGATCTAGGGATGATGCCTTATGTGCCTGTTATTTGTGCTTTTGAGCTGCGTGATAGTGTTGATTAAACAGTAGTAGGATAGCCTGTTTAGGTTATGCCTGAGTTATGAGTTTGTGTTGCATGCTAGTTCAGATTCTTGCTATATGGATATGATTGCTTGAGTATGTGGTGGTTAGATTTTCCCTTGGCCGAATGTTGCTTGCTTTGTGCATTGTGGGACTCTGAGTGGTGGGAGTTAGCCATTAGGTGAATACGTCACATCACATGTGAGCAGGGTTGAATAATCTCAGAGTGCTGGATTTGGCCCTACTGCGCAGCTCTCGTCTGAGTCCAACCGTTGTAGGGACGAGACTTTTACTCGAAGGATTATCCGAGCCTCATTGCATATGATGATATTCAGGTGATGGCTAATTGGCAACACAAGGAGACCTTCAGCAGCCGAGGTCTGGTTTGAGATAGAGTTGGGAGCAGTATTAGTGGATAAGGGACCTGGTGGAGTCAAAGCAATTCCTGAGGAAGGTACGGATAGATGTGGAAGGTAGTATGGGCCCGTACTACTGAAAGCAGAGGATCCGTACTCGATTCAGGAAGGGCAGAGACAAGACCGGGAACCTGGTAGGGCATGTTTGGTCTCATATCAGTGATGAGTATTCTGATTGTGGTTGTGGTATATTTTCAGCATGGTGACATTGCGAGAGAGACCAGCGGGCGGATCAGGCGCCGGAGAGAGATCAGGCTCGGGTTCAGGGACCGAGCAGCTCGAGGAGCGGATGAGAGAGTTGATATCAGATGAGGTTACGCGCAGTATTCTAGCTCAGACTCCTGTGATCTTTGGCACAGTCAAGGAGGGCATACTGGAGATCTTGGAGGAGAGGCTGAGAGCCTTCCGTACTGAGATGATGGCATTGATGGGAGCGCGTACCTTGACATTTCGAGAGTTCAGAGCCTGCGGGGCACCAGACTATCATGGGGCTAGGGACCCCATTGCTAGCAGCAGATGGTTGGCTGATGTTGCCAACGCTTTTCGTACGAGCAAGTGCCCCGAGGGGGACAAGGTTAGACTCGCCTCCTGTCTCCTGAAGGACAGAGCGAGGGATTGGTGGGAGGAGATTGGTCATGCTTTGGGGGATGATGCCGCGTTGGACGCGATGACTTGGAGTGATTTCTCGGCTAGGTTCAGGGCGGAGTTTTCGCCGACTATTGAGGTGCAGCAGCTGGCACGAGAGTTTCAGGATTTGACGCAGACCACTGAGACTGTGGCGGAGATCACCGCCAAGTTCAGGGAAAGGGCCCTTCTTGTACCGCAGTATGTAGCGGATGAGGAGATGAAGAAAGCTCGGTACCATGAGATGTTGAGGGACGACATCAGGGAGTTCGTGAGCAGGTCCAGCTGTAAGACGCTGGAAGATATGATTTCTCGGGCTAGGGAAAGGGAAATTGATTTGGAGCAGATTCGGAAGAGGAAGCCGGATGAGATTCAGGTATCAGCGGGTTCGGGCAAAAGGCCCAAGGGATCGGATTCAAGATCGAGGGATCGTCAGGACCGCAGTCGATGCGGAAAGTGTGGCAGGGCGCACGGGGGCGCGTGCAGGAGTGGTAGCAGTGGTGAGCCTGGCTGCTTCAAGTGCGGTCGGACTGGTCATTTTAGCAGGGATTGTACTGTTACCCGCCGCGCAGGGATCAGACATGATATGTTTTCATTGCAACCAGCGGGGCCACAAGAAGGCCTAGTGCCCCAGTTTGTCTTCAGCAGGACGGGTGATGGCACCCACCCCTGCAACCTTGAGGATCGCGGATGGCCGTCAGGGCCGGGTAGAGGCACCTGCAGCAGGGAGCAGGGCTTTTCAGATGACGACCTTGGAGGCGTGAGCATCGCCGGACGTTGCAGGTATGCAATTTCCATTCTCAGTTCTTTTATTTGTGCATGATTTCATTGTTATGGTTCTGCATCATTATCGGTGTGAGTATTTTATTTTGATTGGTCGATTGTGGTCGAGTTATATGCCATCTGCATAACTTGGATATTTGTATGGTAGTTAGGGGTTGTGCTCTATTGAAGAAGGTTTCGAAGATGCAGTAACTGTAGCATGCTTGGGAGGGATTTGGTACGTTTCGCTAGTTCAGAGTGGTGCAGTGATTGTGATGGATTGGCTAAAGCCCTAGCTATGGCGGGCTTGGGTTCCTCAGTGGATGGGTTATGGAGTGGTAGCAAGGATCGGGATTTCTTCGAATACTGAGCAGCAAGGGGTAAGCAGGATCGAAGTGGGGGAGAATCCTCCGAATGTGCCCAGAGAGGAGCACGCAGACCCAGAACGAGTACGTGACCTCCGAGAGGGAAGAGAAGTAGTTCAACGTTTGATGGATTGAGGATTCCAGGGTTGGGAGTTCGAGAAACTCCATATCAGCTAGCGCGTGGGATGGTATGGTTGGTTATGATTGAGAATTCAGATTGTGGATCGCCTGAAGGACTCACGGGAGTCGGAGTAAGGATCTTGAGAAGTCGATGGCACGTGGGTGCCTTCGTATTAGCAGTCAGTGGTAGGGAGTGTTGTAAGACTACGGGTAAGCCGTAGCATTCCTTAGTAGTTTCGTTAGCGGAGTCGGGGCGAGGCCCTTATCTCCTAGTGATCAGGTAGGGATCAGGAATGGGTAGTGGATGAGAGTAGTGGGGAGTTGCCTGTATAGCTCTAGGGAGGTGAGACCTTGGGAGAGACCGCTCCAATATATAGTTGGGTGAGACCCGTGGGCGAGGCCCGTATGAGATTAGCGGTGCAGGTGAGACCTGGGAGCAGGGTTGCTCAGTAGTATGGTTGGGTGAGACCTGTGGGCAAGGCCCGTGAGTTTTAGCAGCGCAGGTGGGACCTGGTCGGGATTTTAGTGTCAGGTTAAGGGATCGGGGATCCCAGGTTCGTAGTGCCTGGATGGCAGGGTTGATTGAGCAGTTATAGATGGTCGAGGTATCCTTGGAAGTCGCTGAGAGCGACCAGGGATGGTGTTGGGACTAGCTATCGGTGGGAACCGGTAATCCAGTCATTGATAGGTTGGTAGGGACCAGGGCGGTCCCGGTTTACCAGGAAGTCAGTCGGGGAATAGTTGAATTGCCAGTCGGTGGCAGTGCGAGTATGCAGCGTATGGTGGACTTCAGTTGGTTGAGTCGAGGGGTGCTCGACACCAAGTGTTGGCACGAAGGAGTGTCAGTAAGTGCTGGCGGCGATGACCCATCCTGGAAATAGCAGGGAGATGATGGAGTTAGTGAAGGATAGGACCTTCACAGTGTCAAAGGAAAATTCGGGAATGAGACTTTGCCTTGGGAAGGCAAGGGATTTGCGCAAGGAAAGAAGTGGAGAACCCCTGTGGGTTCAGTGCAGTATTCGGTGGAAGACCAGCGCAGGTAGGCGGCTGGTGTTGGGTATTGGAGGCAGATCGCAGGCGGTGGACCATGGTAAACTTCGAGGACGAAGTTCAGTTTAAGTGGGGGAGAGTTGTAACACCCAGGATTTTGTAAGCCAAGAAAGTAAAGGAAACTCTAAATTTAAGAGGGACTCGACGAGTCAAAGGAAGGACTCGGCGAGTCGGAGCGGGATCCGGGTCGATAAGAAAGTGACCAACTCGACGAGTCGGCCAAGTGGACTCGGCGAGTCTGGTCTGTGCGAGGAAAACCCTAAATCCGGGGCTTGGAGCCTATTTAAGCATCTTAATCTTCTCCCTAGGGCTCCTTTACAGTCTCTTGCACCCAGAACGCCGCACCTTAAGCCCCCATTGTGTTCATTCAAGCTTCTAGCCATTTTTGAGTGGGTTTAAGGAAGAAGAAGGAGTGGGAATCTTTGAAGCATCAAGGAGTGGTCTTGGATCCGAAGTTTGGGGAGCATTTCAGAGCATTGGAAGGTATTAAGTCGTTTCTCTCCTCCAGATTTTCCTTGGTTATGAGTTTTGGGGCTTTTAAGCCATGTTTAAGACCAATCTTGAGCTTGAGGTCCAGATCTGAGGTTGCTACCTCAGATCCATGTTTATTTTGATATGTAATCCCATAAAGTATCAGCCATTGGGTGGAAATTGGAGTCTCTTGGTCCTAAACCCTAGCTATGGATGTATTTTGCCTAGATCTCACTCTCTACACGTAAAGGTTGCAACTTTACGTGGGAAATGGGCTTGGGGAGGGTAGATCTATGGTTTGAAGCTCATGCATGACTCGGAAGTCCTCTGCATGTAAGTGGATCTTAGTGGACTCGACGAGTCCTTCGAGTGGACTCGGCGAGTAGCTTGAAGATGAGGAGGAACTCGACGAGTGGGATGAACAGCTCGTCGAGTCGGTTGATGATGGGCATGAACTCGGCGAGTTGGATGAACAACTCGTCGAGTTGGATGAGGTTTGTCGTGTGCTCGGCGAGTCTGTTCTTAGACTCGGCGAGTCAGGTCGAGTGGTCCCAAACCCTTCGAGTTAAGACTCGAGTCAGCGAGTCGAGCCAGGACTCAGTGAGTTGGTCAGGACAGGAATCGAGAATCCGTAAACTCGGCGAGTCAGGGGCTGACTCGGCGAGTAGAGTCGCGAGTGGAAGGACTCTGGATTTATGGACTCGGCGAGTCAGCAGGGTAACTCGGCGAGTAGGGTTGACCTGGAGGGTTGACTTTGACCAGGACATCGACTTTGACCAGAGTTGACTTGGTTAACCTTTGGAAGTCAGTTGGACTAAGTGTTGGGTTGTTGTTGGTAGCTCGGGGAGCTAGCGGAGCAGCAATTCGGAGTTAGCAGTCAGGTAGCGGTCGAGGGGGTTAGCAGCGGCATTTCGGCAATATCAGGTGAGTTTCCCTTTGTATGAATGGGTCTACGGCCACAATGCCGGCCCATGTAGTTACGAGTAGAAGACCCGGGGGTTAGCCCTAGGCACAGTATGCTAGTATGATATTTGGACGAGGTCCAATGGCAGAGGGCGGGTGCCCTAGGAACAGTTTATGTGATAGTTTATACTTGTTGTCTATGTGATACTTGTATGTGCCTGGTAGGGAGGTGAGAGAGGGCGAGGTCCCGTATCTCACCAATAGCAGAGTGTGGATGGTGTTCCATATCTCAGTAGCAGCAGAGCAGGGGCGGGGCCCAAGTTAGGAAAGGAGTGAGGGTGGGCTGGGCCCGAACCTCACTATCAGCAGGAGTATGGACGAGGTTCCATGACTCATCAGTAGCAGAACTCGGGCGGGGCCCAGAGATAGGCGAGGCCTTAGAGCAAGGGTTGTTAGTATATGTTTAGCCTATGTAATGTTACGTGATACGTTTATGTGCTATTATATGTTAGTGGGCGAGGCCCTGTGACAGGCGAGGCCTAAGAGAAACAGATCTGTATCCGAGCGAGGCTCGAAGCCAGGCGGGGCCTGGAGCGGCGGGGCCGTTGTAGCGGGCGAGGCCCGTAGTAGGGGGCGAGGCCCCGGATAGCGGGCGTGGCCCAGTATGTGTAGTATGTGGTTATGCATGGTATGTGGTAAGGTGGGGAACTCACTAAGCTTTGTGCTTACGGTTTTCAGTTTTGCTTTCAGGTACTTCCGGTAGCGGAGGGAGGAGCTCGGGGTGATCGCATGGCACACACCATAGAGTAGTCAGCCTGGGAACGTTTACTCTGATAATAAACATGTGTTTTTGAAATCTTACACTCAAATTATGTTTTGGAATGCTGCTTTGTTTAAAGTAATGTTTTATTAAAAAGAAATTTTGGTCTTAAAATTTTGGGATGTTACAACTCTAGTCCTAATATGAATACCTAGCCAGCTCTAGCATGCATAATATAACATATCATATTTCATAACACATACGTAAGGACATTTTGGGGGGTTTCACCGTTTGGGCGCTGACTGACCGTACACGCTGCTCCGCTCTGGTTGTCTCAAAATCTCTTGCTTTTTAGAAAAAAATTTAGTTTTTATCGTTTGAAATTTTCCTCAAATCCTCAGTTTGAGTTCGGCTACGCCCGAAAGTGCATCCGAATCTCTCGAACCAAGGCTCTGATACCAACTTGTAACAACGAGATTTTCAAAACAAAATTTTCATTTCCAACAACCACTTTCATATGAAATATTCTCTAAAGTATCCAACAATAGTTATCAAATCATATCGTATCCCAAGATCACAAAAAAATCAAATCCTCTCTCTCTAGTGTGTACGAGTCACGCATGCGCCTTCCCACCGTCCTCGCTAGTACCTGAAACACATAACCCAAAAACTGTAAGCATAAATGCTTAGTGAGTTCCCCAAAATACCACTTACAAACATATGCCTTTCCAGGCCATACTCCACACGATCTTCCAGTCCATGTGTCTCAGGGGACTTCCGTCCCAACCCGGTAAACCTTCTGGTCCTATCCGTGTTGACCTTCCGGTCCATAACTCCCTGACCTTCCGGTCCATATCATAATGCCTTCCGGCCCATATCAAACATAGCATATATATCACATACATAGCGCATACGAAACAGACAACTCATAGCATGTAACGCATATATCTCATAGCACACCAGACCTTCCAGTCACACATAGATACCTTTCCAGGTACAGTATAGTGAGAAGACTCACCTCGTATGATGTCTAGAATCTCACTGCTCGATATCTCTGAATCTCGAAACGACGACCTAGCCCCGCCTAATCACAACAAATAATCATTCTAATTATTAACGGCTTCCAAGGCTATGCTACACCCTTTTCCACTGTCCCACAGAAGGGTAAAAGACCATTTTACCACTACCTGACTCAAAAGTCCACATGTTGACCAAAACCCTAAAAGTCAACAAAAGTCAACAGCAAGTAGTACGCAGGGCGTACCAGCTCCTGTACGCGGGGCGTACCCTTGCACTCCAGAAACGGGGGACGCGACCCACTACGCGGCGCGTACTGGGATTACGCCCAGCGTACATCCCAGTTTCTTACTTCCTCATTTTAATGTCTTAAACGATTAAGACATAATCCCATATTTCAGATTTGGCCATCTTAATATCTCTTAATCCATAAAGTCGAAACCTTTAAGCCTTTGCATGGCTATAAAGGCTCTCCACACCTTCTAACACCTTTCCTTTCTTCTCCAAAAGTCTAGATCTCATGCATGGCTCAACATTCACGTCCAACATTGCATTTTTATGAAGATACAACGCATATAGTCTTGAAATATGATAGATCTAGGCCAATGGATACTATTTTCTCATAAAGTCTCCATCTTGGGACCAAAAACCCTAGAAATTGGTCCAAGAAGCACACCACACAAACTACAAGGCAAGATCTGAACTTTTTACCTCAGGAAGAAGCTCCAACCTTTGTAGTCCTCAGATCTACACTTGTCCACCCACTTTTAGCTTCGACAATGGTCTCCTCTTCTCTTTCACCACCTTGGAATGACACTTTGAAGCTTAGAACACTTACATCCAAGCTAAAACGAAGGAAATACTCTCTTAGGGTTTCTTTCTGAAAGATGGTGGCTGAGGGACAAGACCATCTCATTCCTTTTATAGCCCTCAAGTCATAATAGGGTTTTGAATCTGGGCCGGTTACACCCGGCGTAACCTTAGGTACAACCAGCGTACCCGGATGGAACCGCGTACAAAATAAGCGCGCGAGTACGCGTAGCGTACTCCTTATACGCCCAGTGTACTCACAAGCTTAGCACTTAACACAAAGGGACCTAATATGACAACTTGGAAAAGATGAAGGGTTAAATGGTTGAACCTGAATTCCGAGATGTTACAATTCTCCCCCACTAGAACCAGACTTCGTCCCCGAAGTCTTATACCAAAAACAACTCCGGATGCTGCTCCTGCATCTCTGACTCTGACTCCCACGTCAGCTCGGACCCCTTCCGATGCTGCCACTGAACCTGCACCAATGGCACCTCCTTGTCCCTCAGAACCTTGATCTTCTGATCCCAAATCGCGATTGGTCTCTCGGCATAATTCAGGCCCGCATCCACCTGAATATCCTCCAGAGGCACTACCGCCGACTCGTCGGCTATACACTTCCTCAACTGAGACACGTGGAAGGTATCATGAATCTGGCTCAACTCCGCAGGTAGCTCCAGACGATATGCTACTCTGCCTACTCTCGCAATCATTCTAAACGGCCCAATATACCGGGGCCCCAGCTTGCCCCTCTTCCTGAATCGGATCATTCCTTTCCAAGGAGATACCTTCAGGAGCATGAAATCACCAACCTGGAACTCGAGCTCAAACCGTCGCCTATCCACATAACTCTTCTGGCGACTCTGAGCGGTCAACAACCTCTGTCGGACTTGCTGTATCTTCTCTGTCGTCTAGAGCACAATCTATGTACTACCCATCACGCGTTGCCCTACTTCTCCCCAGCATATGGAGTTCCGACACCTCCTCCCATACAACAGCTCAAAAGGTGGCATACCAATGCTTGAGTGATGGTTGTTGTTGTAGGAAAACTCAGCCAAGGGCAAATACGTGTCCCAACTTCCGTCAAAATCCAATACACACGCCCGAAGCATTTCCTCGAGCGTCTCAATCGTCCGCTCACTCTATCCGTTCGTCTGTGGGTGGTATGCGGTACTGAAATGCAGCCTCGTACCCAACTCCTCGTGAAACTTCTTCCAAAATCTGGAAGTAAATCGCACATCTCAATCAGAAACAATCGAGATCGGAACTCCATGCCGCGATACCACCTCCCTCACATACAGCTCTGCCAGCCTCTCAGCAGAAGAGCTCTCACTGATAGCAAGAAAGTGAGCGCTCTTCGTCAACCTGTCCACAGTCACCCAAATTGCATCGACACCTCTAGCAGTCCTTGGCGATTTGGTGATAAAATTCATGGTAATCTGCTCCCACTTCCACTCAGGAATCTCTAACGGCTGTATCTTGCCATGCGGACGCTGGTGCTCAGCCTTAACCTTGCGACATGTAAAGCACCTCTCTATGAACCATGCAACATCCCTCTTCATACAGGACCACCAATACTCCTTCTTTAAATTCAAGAACATCTTAGTGGCCCCGGGATGGATCGAGAACTTCGACCTATGGGCTTCCTCCATCAAGATGGTACGCGCTCCACCCACAAACGGTACCCAAATCCGACCCTGAAAAGTCATAAGTCCTCGACTGTCGGTGACAAACTCCGATACCTGCCCGATCACCCGCTCCCTTTTGCGGTTCTCCGGTCTCACGACCTCTGCCTGGGCCCCTCGTATGGTGTCCAACATCGGAGTCATCACTGTCAACCTCATACAAACGTCTCGAATGCATATATAGGTAGGTTCAAATGTTTCTCAAATCTATTGTGTGCTCGAATGCACCAATAGAAATTTAGTATTAATTATATGTACATTAAATGCTATCTATACTTACAACTCATTTTTATCGAAACCAATTAAATTCGTAATTAATGTCAACAATAATATTGTTTCAGAATGAATTCATATCTAGAAAAATGAGAGTGTAGTCCAGCAGAATGTGGTGTATTCTACTAGAATACGCTCTCGTTCTTCATATTCAATGCAACTTTATTGTATTTTAAGTGAATGAGTCCTGAAAGAAAATACGAACTTATATAAAAACCTGGATGCGAATTCATTCTGAAAGAATGTTATTGCTTACATTAATGACAGATTTAATTAGTTTCTATAAAAAGAGAATTATAATTATGGATATCATTTAATATACATATAATTATGGAAATCATTTAATATCTATATTTATTTAATTAAATAATTATTTAATCTACTAAAATCCTATTGGTGCATTCTAGCACACAATAAATGTAAGAAACAAAATAACCTAGCCCTATATATATATATATATATATATATATATATATATATATATATATATATATATATATATATATATATATATATATATATATATATGGTGTTATGATAATCATACATTAAGTGTGGAACAAAGTAGACATAAAAGGTAATCTTTTAACTAGAAAAAATAAAGATTGCAAAATTAACTATATTCAAAACATTAACTAATAAAATTATAACCATATATATATATATATATATATATATATATATATATATATATATATATATATATATATATATATATATATATATATATATTGTTTTATGATAATCATACATTGAATGTGGAACAAAATAGGATGTAAAACGTAACCTTTTAACTAGAAAAAATAAAGATTACAAAATTAATTATATTGAAAACATTAATTAATAAAATTATATATATATATATATATATATATATATATATATATATATATATATATATATATATATATATATATATATATATATATATATATATATGATAATTATACATTGAATGTGGTGATAAAAAGTATGACATGATTATAAAAATATATTTATATGTTATTTTAAATATTATTTTGAATCCAAAACATAAATTATATTATTATATAAAAAAATATATTCAAATACTATTTTTCAAAATAGTTAAAAATGTTTAAATATTATAAATATATAATGACAAATCAATTTAAATAGAAATTATCAAAAAACTATTTTTGTTATAATTTATTTTTTTCTAATAAAAATGTTTTTAATTAATTAATAGAAAAAATTACAAGCAATGTTTGATCGAATTTTTTTTTAAAAAAATAAATAAATTGGTAAGAAATTTCTAAATAAACACTTACAACATTAAGCTGTAATACTAAATCGTAAACATATTTCTTTTAACACAAATTACGAGTATATACTATTGAATTATACGAGTAAGCCATGTTTACTTAATTAACTACTTATTAATTATTTCTGTTTTATTTATTTTAAATTTTTATTATAAAAATGGTTAATGTCTAGTCATTAGGAGTATAACTTTTCATTGTTTTATTTAACTCCTGTAATATACTACTTTCAAGAACTAATATAGATTTTGTGAATAAGATTTACTACATAACTATACCTGCATGACTAACACGTGGCAGGTATGGACAAGTGTGTTGTTACCATCGTTTTGGTAATGACTAAGAAGATTGTTGATATTCCGACCCTAGTGGTCATATCGAATCGAGTCCGACTACGATGAGTATGTTGTGTGGTTCAGAGAACCAAGTTTGATGTAGCGTCCGACTTAAACCAAACGGTTGAAATCAAAGCGATCAATAGAAGTATCGCACTCGTGGTTAAAGAAGTTGGTGGATAGAAATGCCTAATGTTAAAGTGTGATTATATCACATTAGAACATGAAGGAAGGCATAGTCTGTTTTAGAATTTAACTCTGGGAGACCTAAGTCTAAGTGTTGCAACATACGATGATAGGTCATTAGAATATGACACATCGATCTATAGTAGTAATAAAAGAACTTATCTCAAGTCCATATCCAGCAAGGATCGAGATTGTGACTTGAAGGTCATAATTTGGAGTCTAACCTGAGGTAGAGAGCAGGTGCACGATCGAGTACTCTTACAGTCAATGAGTTTAAGAGATAGAATTGAAGGAATGTAGAAGTTATAATTATTACCTAGGATGAAGAGATGACGTATGGAGTCATTATACGACCCTGTTTCGTTGACGATTCCGGGACGTAATCATCCTAAGGGGGAGATAATTGTAACGCCCGCAAATCCGGGCTAGTCAAATTAGAGGCATTAGGGGTCGAAAACGACTTTTCGACAAAAGATTATTTAGAATAAATAATCTTAACCAAGTTGTAGAGTATGTTACAAGGTTTTCGTACATATAAAGAACGCCGAAATCCGAGTTATAACGAAGAAGTTATGACCCGTTGAAGTTTCGCGACGGAACCGGCACGATACCGGGAAGCGTAAATAGTGAATTTACGATAGAGCGAGATTTAGCCTTAGCGATCTAAATGAAAGTCGTAGAATATGTTAAACTAAGAACATCGATAAAAAGAACGCCCAAATCTGACTTCGTATGAGGAAGTTATGATTTTTCTAAGATTTAGCATAGGAGTGCACAGCCCGAAATCTGAATTTTAGATCGGTCGATTTTTAGCCAACGGGATATAAATGAAAGTTTTAGTACTCATAAATACCAACGCGTGGATATAAAGAACGTCAATAATAGAGCTCGTATGCAAAAGTTATGGACGAAGCTTAGTCCCTACTTTTCGAGCGCGGCGAATTCGATACAGTTTTGTAAATACGAGATAGAATGAGAATTAGCCAACGAGGTCTAAATGAGAGTTGAAGATCTCATTAATAGGAACTCAACGGTAAAAAGACAGACAAAAATGGAGCTCGTATGCGAAAGTTGTGGACGAAGCTTAGTCCCTACTTTTCGAGCGCGGCGAATTCGATACAGTTTTGTAAATCCGAGATAGAATGAGAATTAGCCAACGAGTTCTAAATGAAAGTTGAAGACCTCATTAATAGGAACTCAACGGTAAAAAGACAGACAAAAACGGAGCTCGTATGCAAAAGTTACGGACGAAGCTTAGAGACTACTTTACTATAAAACTCCTATAAATACAAGGGTAAACTCCTCATATTTTCTTCACACCATAAGCCTCTCTTTCTCTCTCTAACTTCTCTCTAGCCTCCCTAAACCCCTCCCAAGTCTACGGAACCTCCCTATCACGAGAAGAAAGCCCTGGAGCGCCCGACGGCTCCGAGAAGAAAAGCTTTCGGCTCGGAAACGCTGCTCCAGCGAAGCCCGGTTTTTAATAAAAACCCGCTGTAAGTGAGCTACGCCTATAGTATATTTAATATAGATTTTATTTAATTATAGTAACATTGTTAGGACCTTAAAATAATTATTTGGGCTATTATTATGAGTTATATTGAGTGTTATTTAACGCTTATATAATAGTAATAATAGCTAGGCTATTAAATTAGTCTAGTCAAGCGTTAGACTAAACTTTAGTGGTAATGATACTAGGTCTCGTCAAGGGATAATTGTTTTAAGAGTAACGAAGTGCTGTTCGAGTGCCGACTCACCACCTTTCAGGTGAGTGCATAGTCCCTTTCATCTTACACATAGATATGAAGTATTTTATATAAACTACGTGCTATGTGTGCATATTATCTGAATACTTGCTGTGTATGCTGGTTGAACGTTTTATACATGTTTTAAAGGACTTAAACTGTATACGTATCTTATATATACGAAAATGTTGGGTATGAGATGGGTAGATGAATGATGAGAGATAGAAGATGATGTGAGTATACATTGGCAGCTATAGACTTAGTGCCTATGGGACAAACACCGGTAGCTATGGACTTAGTACCTTTTAGACGTTGGTAGCTATGGATTTAGTACCTGTTGGGAATTGGTAGCTATGGACTTAGTACATATTAGTTAGACGTTGGTAGCTAAGGATTTAGTACCTGTAGGAATTGGTAGCTATGGACTTAGTACCTGTTGAACATTGGTAGCTATGGACTTAGTACCTATTAGATAAAGACTGGTAGCTATGGATTTAGTACCCGATGAATAGACTATAGCAGCTATGGAATTAGTGCTTTATGAATGAACATTGGCAGCTATGGATTTAGTGCCAGTCCTATAACTCTGGAGGTAAGGGACTTCAGAATAAACGAATGCAGGATTGATGACTCTTAGGTTAAATCCTTAAAGAGTAAAGAAGATAATGAGGATGGGTAATTGGGTTGATTGTTTGATTGAACATAATAATTATATTATTGTGGGTTGAAAACCCTATGTACTCACCAGGTTTCCCAACCTGACCCACTCAGTTTATGTATATCACAGGTGACGAAGTGAAGTGACATTACACTGAGAGATTTAAAAGAGATGTAGATCACTAGTGTAAATCATTGTAAGTTCTGTTTATTCTTATGTTTCGGTATTAACGATGACATCCCAAACATTTTAAAATGAAATAAATACGTTTCTTCGAAAATGTTTTAATAACGTATTTACCATGTTTTTCTGGGAACAAATTCCGCAACCTTTTTATAAAATGAAGTACTCTGATTTTTATAAAGCATAAACAAAATCGGTCTTTTCTGGCCGTGATTTTGGGGATGTCACAGCCTCGTACCCAACTCCTCGTGAAACTTCTTCCAAAATCTGGAAGTAAATCGCACATCTCGATCAGAAACAATCGAGATCGGAACTCCATGCCGCGATACCACCTCCCTCACATACAGCTCTGCCAGCCTCTCAGCAGAAGAGCTCTCACTGATAGCAAGAAAGTGAGCGCTCTTCGTCAACCTGTCCACAGTCACCCAAATTGCATCGACACCTCTAGCAGTCCTTGGCGATTTGGTGATAAAATCCATGGTAATCTGCTCCCACTTCCACTCGGGAATCTCTAACGGCTGCAGCTTGCCATGCGGACGCTGGTGCTCAGCCTTAACCTTGCGACATGTAAAGCACCTCTCTATGAACCATGCAACATCCCTCTTCATACAGGACCACCAATACTCCTTCTTTAAATTCAAGAACATCTTAGTGGCCCCGGGATGGATCGAGAACTTCGACCTATGGGCTTCCTCCATCAAGATGGTACGCGCTCCACCCACAAACGGTACCCAAATCCGACCCTGAAAAGTCATAAGTCCTCGACTGTCGGTGACAAACTCCGATACCTGCCCGATCACCCGCTCCCTTTTGCGGTTCTCCGGTCTCACGACCTCTGCCTGGGCCCCTCGTATGGTGTCCAACATCGGAGTCATCACTGTCAACCTCATACAAACGTCTCGAATGCATATATAGGTAGGTTCAAATGTTTCTCAAATCTATTGTGTGCTCGAATGCACCAATAGAAATTTAGTATTAATTATATGTACATTAAATGCTATCTATACTTACAACTCATTTTATCGAAACCAATTAAATTCGTAATTAATGTCAACAATAATATTGTTTCAGAATGAATTCATATCTAGAAAAATGAGAGTGTAGTCCAGCAGAATGTGGTGTATTCTACTAGAATACGCTCTCGTTCTTCATATTCAATGCAACTTTATTGTATTTTAAGTGAATGAGTCCTGAAAGAAAATACGAACTTATATAAAAACCTGGATGCGAATTCATTCTGAAAGAATGTTATTGCTTACATTAATGACAGATTTAATTAGTTTCTATAAAAAGAGAATTATAATTATGGATATCATTTAATATACATATAATTATGGAAATCATTTAATATCTATATTTATTTAATTAAATAATTATTTAATCTACTAAAATCCTATTGGTGCATTCTAGCACACAATAAATGTAAGAAACAAAATAACATAGCCCTATATATATATATATATATATATATATATATATATATATATATATATATATATATATATATATGGTGTTATGATAATCATACATTAAGTGTGGAACAAAGTAGACATAAAAGGTAATCTTTTAACTAGAAAAAATAAAGATTGCAAAATTAACTATATTCAAAACATTAACTAATAAAATTATAACCATATATATATATATATATATATATATATATATATATATATATATATATATATATATATATATATATATTGTTTTATGATAATCATACATTGAATGTGGAACAAAATAGGATGTAAAACGTAATCTTTTAACTAGAAAAAATAAAGATTACAAAATTAATTATATTGAAAACATTAATTAATAAAATTATATATATATATATATATATATATATATATATATATATATATATATATATATATATATATATATATATATATATATATATATATATATATATATATATGATAATTATACATTGAATGTGGTGATAAAAAGTATGACATGATTATAAAAATATATTTATATGTTATTTTAAATATTATTTTGAATCCAAAACATAAATTATATTATTATATAAAAAAATATATTCAAATACTATTTTTCAAAATAGTTAAAAATGTTTAAATATTATAAATATATAATGACAAATCAATTTAAATAGAAATTATCAAAAAACTATTTTTGTTATAATTTATTTTTTTCTAATAAAAATGTTTTTAATTAATTAATAGAAAAAATTACAAGCAATGTTTGATCGATTTTTTTTTAAAAAAATAAATAAATTGGTAAGAAATTTCAAAATAAACACTTACAACATTAAGCTGTAATATTAAATCGTAAACATATTTCTTTTAACACAAATTACGAGTATATACTATTGAATTATACGAGTAAGCCATGTTTACTTAATTAACTACTTATTAATTATTTCTGTTTTATTTATTTTAAATTTTTATTATAAAAATGGTTAATGTCTAGTCATTAGGAGTATAACTTTTCATTGTTTTATTTAACTCCTGTAATATACTACTTTCAAGAACTAATATAGATTTTGTGAATAAGATTTACTACATAACTATACCTGCATGACTAACACGTGGCAGGTATGGACAAATCTTTTAATCCGATAATCTGTCACTTTAGCAGCTCTATTCTCACCCACCAGTCTATAAGTAGTCGCCCACATTCTCACTCGATGTCTTTTTCTCCTCATGCCAAAAACACATATTCTAGAGAGAGAAAGTATTCAATTTTAGAGAGAGAGAGAGAGAGAGAGAGAGAGAGAGAGAGAGAGAGAGAGAGAGAGAGAGAGAGAGAGAGAGAGAGAGAGAGAGAGAGAGAGAGAGAGAGAGAGAGAGAGAGAGAGAGAGTATCTGCGCGAGCCAACACACATAAGGAAAATGGAGAACTTACCAGAAACGCTATATGTCGATCCAACCACTATTGGATCTTCTTCCTCCGCCGGAGTAGAATCTGCAGCTGTCGAACATACCAGGATAGAGCAATGCATAGACTTGCTTCACCAGCCTTCGAGGAGAGAAGAAGCCCTTGCTCTTCTAAACAAGGTACGTATGCATATACATGTACTTACATCATTCGATCTGCATATATAATTATTGTTTATATATGTTTGTGCGATCATGATGGTCATGTCTTCAAGTTGTTAGACCTATACAAATTAGAATATACTTAATATGTTCAAACTTTTTGTCTTTCCCATTCATGTCTTCATATATCTGGTTATATAGATAGATCGAGTTCTAATTAGTTTGGTTCATAATTCCAATTCAATTTATTTCATAACATAAACGAGTTGTGATCAAAACAGAATTGTGAACCATTGTTTGAGATCTTCCTTAGGGTTTAGATGTGTGTAAAATATTTGGAGCAATAGATCGAAAATTCCATTAATGAAATTGTGGAAATTTTTGTAGCGTTCAACATCAAGATTCACATTAATTTCTGTTGCAAGTATTTTATAGAAATAAATTGAAGTGGAATTATAATTAATTCTTGTTGCTATTCTTTGTTCTTGAATTAATCTTTCTGTCGATTTAGGAACGAAGAAGTAAAGAGATGGCGGTGCTAATATGGAATTCTAAGAATGTATCCTTCTTCCTGCTACAGGTACACATTTTTTCATGGCTATTTAAGATATGTTTTGAATCGGATGATATAGATTTGCAAGTTAAACTAATAGGCATCCATATGAATAATTTTCTTGGTAAGTGATTCAACTTACTACTATAAATAGCATCCACATTTCCTTTATCAACTTTTATTTATTTATTTATTTTTGTCTTCATACACACTACCATTTTTTAATTCAATAAAACTCTTTCAATTTTTTTTGTTATAATTCATTGAATTCTATAAAATTTAATGAAATATTAGAAAAACTGATTATTAATATTTCTTAAAAAAATTAGAAAACTCTCTTTTTTCTCGTTGGTAAATTCAATGGTATTGAACTTCATATCCAATGAATAAAAAGATTACATCTTGAATGATAAAATTTCATTATTTGAATGACAACTAGGATTATTAACTCATTCAAATATCTCATTGAACACACCATTATAAATATTTTGATTAATACTATAAAAAATCACGATATTTCAAAACGAATAAATATGTAAAATTCTAATATAACATCAGAAATAGCTAACAATATAAAATGCTTGAGAATTTGATGGGATCGGGATACATGAGTCAAACCAAATGTTTTGGTAAAACCATTTTTGTTGGTTATGAGAAGTCACTGAAATCACATAAATATTAAAAATATTGCCAACTTATTTTTTTATTCCATGAGAGTAGATTAAATTATATAAATGCTAGCAAGATGCACAAAATTAAATTACTTGTATGTGCATGAAAAGGAAAAATACACCAAAGATTCTAATTAATGAAGTCTTTTCATGCCATATGTTTAATCCAAACATGAGACAACTGTATGGGTGTCAAACCAACAAATAAAGAAATATAATAATAATAATTAAATACAAATCACTATTACTAGTAATTACCTATGGGGTCCGTCGGTATTGCGTCATTAATTTGGTCAAGAGGTCCAACAAATGCCCGTTGCAGTCTGTCGGAAATCTCTCAATATTCCATCACAAATAATTATCCACGGGGCTTTTTACGACAGATCGAATTCCGTCGGAATTCTATTGGAAATCATGTTTGGCGTCATATTTCCGACGGATATGGCTGTCGGAAATTGCCCAGTTTCTAGTAGTGATTGTATACTATGAGATAATATAGAGCAAACATAGTTGGTCCACAAACATAAGAGACTTAATGTTTGATCATGTATTTACACAATATAGAACCAATTGGTAAAGTAGGGGGATTTTATTGACATCAAATTAAACTTCATAAATAAGCAAATTATAGATTAAAATTAAAAAAATTTAAAATACATTTGTGATTCCTAATCCTATTCAAGTACTATGTTGTAAGATGTAATGTGAATTTAATTTATGTTCAATCTAATTTGGTAATTATGATATTAATAAACTCTAATATCTCCAAATTGACAAAAGTATTTTACTCAAAACATAATCTTTAAGTAAAATTTCATTTAGTTAATAAAATCCATACAAGCTCTTACATTAGATCACTAATCTTTGATTACACTAATTTTGATTCCAGTGAAACCAATTAAGTGTTTGTTACCAATTACCAATCATAAAATATATACAAATTTCATAAATTGACTAACAACCACGATATGAACCCTAGTTTCATTGATCAAGTGAAAAGAATACAAATCAAGTACATAATGAAGACCAAATCAAATATTACTAGATAATAAACATGAAATCAAATTCACATCACAATCTTAACAATAAATACATGGGAATCTAGAACCAGAAATTTTAAGAAATGTTAGACACACATGACTAACTTAGAACACAAATTCAACAAGTTCTGATCTTCAAACAAACTTACAAATCAAAATATCATTTATCAAGATATTGTTTATTCTATTTATGATTGTTTTGTTTTTGTTTGCTACAAGTCTAAAGTTGTAGGGGTTTCAAATTCAAGAAGTTTTTATTTTCAAGCACTTTAATTATTGATTTTTCTTACGCGCAGACACATGGACAATGGACTTCCCTTCAATTTCAAGAAGATTTATAGCATTTTTATACTGTTTTTTTTTATATATTCTTCTCTTTTTATACTTTCATCACGGTTCTTCTAGCATTTTTTATGGCTTTAATTCAACACCAACACATACCTTATCCGCCGGGATGGAAATAGACACATCTATGCCACCCTTAAAAAACCATCTTATTACTCCCTTATTGATATTTCACATACTTTGTAATGAATTCTAATAACCTTATGATTTTTCATATATATAATTTACCTAAAACTAATTTATTTATAAAATACCATATTCGAGTACTCTCCGTTTAGGCTGAGTACTTGCTACTCTCCAGTCGACCAAATGAGTATCGAATAGCTAGTTCTAGAACACTAGATAGGAGTAGATTGAAATGATCGGAATATTCATGGGGTAGACCACGTAGAGAAACATTAGGAAAAAGTTTCATCAATTGGTTCAGATTGTCTTGCTTAGTTTAATTCTATCCTTGTTCATCTTGGTGTATCTTTTACCACCCATAAGGTATTCTCTAAGAGTTTCAACATTGATGAAGGAGTTAAAGCCATTGATACTAGGATTTCAGAAATTAGAATTTGGTCTGTCACTCAGATCCTAGCATGTCAGAAATTGAAAGAGATTTTATGGTTGAGAAACTCCGACCAAAGGGATTGTCTGTCTTGAATGCCTTGGGGAGCGTACACATTTACTAGAAAGGTATTTCTTTTTACACAACAGTTTAAGACACCCACAACATACACCAATCTAGTTTTTAAAATAATTAAATCGAAAATTATGTACATTGAGTTCTGTTTTTTCAGCTCTACTCTACCCCTTGAGAAAGTAAAAAAAAACCTCCACTTTTTTTTATTGTTGTTTGTAAACTTCCACGTATCTTTCTTTCTCTCTTTTTTGTTTGTAAACCATGCCTACTTCTGTTTTTACTTTTTCTTCTTTTATGATTTGTTTGATTTCTTAAGATAGACATGTCGTGTTTTTTTTCTTATATATATATATATATATATATATATATATATATATATATATATATATATATATATATATATATATATATATATATATATATATATATATATATATATATATATA
Source organism: Lactuca sativa (assembly GCF_002870075.4). Taxonomy (NCBI): domain Eukaryota; kingdom Viridiplantae; phylum Streptophyta; class Magnoliopsida; order Asterales; family Asteraceae; genus Lactuca; species Lactuca sativa. The sequence continues at coordinate 195,401,318 of NC_056631.2, read as the reverse complement.
TATATATATATATATATATATATATATATATATATATATATAAACCATGTTTATTATTATTTATTTATTAAAATGTTTAAAATATAATATATTATAAAAGATAAATTACATATTATCTTTTAAAAATATTTCAATTTAATATATTATAATATACTTTATAATATATTGTAATTATACATATACATACTTTTTTGAATCTATATATATACCTACTCTTTTGACGTAATATTTTTTATCAACCGACATAGAAAAAAATGTGGCTTTATACTTCTTTTATAGAAAGTAACATATTTTTTTATATAATTAATGATATTTGGTTTACAGAATTGAAATAAAAACTGTAAAAAAGAAGAGTGACTTACGTCTAACAAAAAAAATTATGCTATAAAAAAGATGGGTTTACGGAAATAGAAAAAAATAAAATGTATTAAGTTTGTGGGTTTACGGTAAGGATAAAAAATTTTATGAGGATTTATCTGGAATTTTATTTTTTTTAAAATATTTTTTATATTATTATATTATAAAAATAACATTTTTTTATGTTAATATAAAATTTCGTGACTGACTTGTTTTTAATCCCACTTTCCTCCAAACTTCCGGATAATCAATTCATTTATATATTTATTTATTGTTTTTGTTTATTGTTAACATTTTCTAATAATTAAAAATTATATTATTTTTTTAATATAAACTCAATAGAACTATTTCTGTTTATTAAAAAGGTATAAAACTTTTGTATGCAATTAACGATCTGTGTCTATCAAAATTAAAGACACAAATGAAAAATATAAATTTTATCAACCAAAATGTTATCCGAAAAAGTATGGATTATGAATGGTTTTTAAAAAAATTATGTCACTTTTTCGTAAGGTTTGTTTTTTTCTTTTAAAAAATAACAACTATTTTTTCAATGGATTTATTTGGAATTTAAATTTTTATAATATTATTTATTATATTATAAAAACAATATTATTGTTGTTTATTTTATTTTAATAAAAAAACAAATTTAAATTATTAATATTAAGAAGGTTACTAATAAAAATGTAATTATTATATAATAAATGTTTTATTGATTATGATATAAGAAAATAATGATAAAAAGAATTAATCAAAATAATAATTATATGTTAATGATATGGTAACAAAGACCTAAAAGATAATCTAAAGGTGTAGGATGATTGGATTGAAGTGTACAAAGTCGTACTAAAGATTTCCAAAATGTTATAATATTTAGGCTATGTTTGGCGTACTAACTGAAAAGCTAGCTGTTAAATAAAAAGCTAGCTGATAGCTGAAAAGCTAGCTGATAAAAAATAACGTTTGGTAAAACTAGCTGAAAAGCTAGCTGAAATATATAAAATTACATAAAAAACATGTAGGAGTATGTGTTTCTATAATTAATTAAGGGGTGTATTTGAGAAATTTTTAAAAAGCTCCTAAAAAACTAGTCTAAGTAGCTTTTCAAAAAGCTAGCTTAAAAGCTACTTTTTGGCTTACCAAACACGACAATATAAAAAAGCTCGAAAAATAAACTAATTTATCAGCTAGCTGTAGCGCACCAAACACAGCCTTAACTACTTTTAACTACTTGCTTAGCTTTGAAGAGACCATCACCCCAAACGCGAAAAAGCCATCCCAATCGACCACCAACATCAACACAAGAAAATTCAGATGTGGAGTACAATGACCTAAATTCTTGAAGAGCATCTAAATTGAGCTTCCTATATAGAAAAGAAGTCGAATTTAGGCTCCCTCTTCAATCTTAAGATCCATTCTGATTTGTAGGAGCCAACACTCCCCTGATACTGATAGTTAACAAATTAATGGGATAAGATCGACTTCTCTATCACCGAAAAGTACTAGGTTGGCAACATGATCTTCAAAATTCCCAATCTTGATGCCTAAGGGTTACCCTACTCAAATGGTGTCAATAATATCTTGTTGTTTTAAGGTCAAAACTAGGAACACAATATGTAAGACTGATTCAGATGTGTAGCACCATTGATATGTTCTACGAATCCTCCCTCGTTGAGATGTAGAGGAATACCGAATATCTCCATACATGTTATACATTGAAAACTGTGTGGCAATCCATCCCAAACCTCTAATTCACTTAACCAAATCTTCCAAGTTTTCTCACATTCTTCCAGGAATTTTCTTGCATTCGGTTGAATTTGAAACTTATTAAAATTGCATAAGGTATAAAATTCATCCCAGATTTTGAATTATCCACCACATTCATCAAGCACTTGAAGTTGAGCATGATCTTCAACCTGCCTATGCAACGAATGTGAATTTTCTCAAGTCCTTCAGCTTTTAAACCTTTGTGGATATTTTGTAGTTTATACTTGTTACGAACCTCCCCAACTAGGGAGCGCTTCATCTAGTCTTTATGCATGTGACGTTAGCGGATGAGACTCTTATTGATAGTATATGTTGCTTCTAGGGAACGAACCAACAAAAACATCTCTAAATATTATTGAACTTGTGTGCATTTTCTTTGTTTATGGAAGTTACTTTCCGTTCAATTTTTCACTTTAGGTACGAAGTCGGGTTTTTTTTTCTTTGCCTTTTTATAATAAACTACTTTTTTTTATTGTTTATTGTTTACATATAAAAGCTGGTAAATGATAAAGAAAACTAAAATACTCATGTGTTGCAGGAATTTTGCAAGGCGTACAAGTTGCTTTCCCCTCCTGCACTTGGTATGAAAGAAGCAACGACAGTTTGCAATGCAGTGGCCTTACTTCAGTCAATGGCATCTCATCCAGACACAAAGATGGGTATTGTGAGAGGTACGTACAAAATAACCATAGCTTCTGCTAGCTAGCCACCATTGTTGAATTTGTTATTATTAATACAATGGATTCATTTGATTCTTACATTTTTGGCAGCTAAAATGCCTGTTTTCATCTACCCTTTTATGAACACTACTGAACAACGACTCAAACATTTCGACTACTTACGTCTCACCAGTTTAGGTGTCATCGGTGCCCTTGTGAAGGTACAAACACAAAACATGAATCGTGTACCTTTCGTAATACCACATTCAAATCTTTTATTTTGCTTTTACCCAGGTGGAGGATACCAACAGCCCAGAAATCATTCACTTTCTTCTTGAAACAGAAGTGATTCCATTGTGCCTTCGCTGCATAGAAGTGGGTGGTGAACTGGCAAAAACGGTATGTTAATCATAATCTTGATTCTATAGATTTCCTTTACAAGTTGTTGACAATCCATCTATTGCTTTCAATATGCAGGTTGCAGCTTTTGTGGTTAGTAAGATTCTATTGTACGAAGAGGGGCAACGATATTGTGGCACATTTCCAGAAAGGTTTTATGCGGTTGCACAAGTCTTGATCAATGTTGTTGACCAGTTTACCATAAAACCACCATTGCAGTTGTTGAAACATGTGTTAAACTGTTTCTTGCGACTCTCTGAAGTCTCTAGGTTAGTCGGGTAAATTTTGATCTCTGGAAACTTGTATTGTTTGTATATTAGTACTTTAGTAGTGTGTTTTTTTAAACATTATTAATATATATCGTGTTCATGCTCTAACTCATGGTGTCAAATTCATAGGGCTTGTGATGCTTTGAGCAAATGTTACCCTGCCAAACTGAGAGATCCTGGATATCTCAACTTCGCTTGTGTAAGACGTTATATGCATGCATGCAGCATGCCTAACACACTAACAAACATACATATGTAGTGTAAAATGATATAATTATTTAATAAGTTAATACTATGAGTTTAACTTGTCATTTTTTGATTAGATATTGTAACACTAAAATATAACTTAGGAGTTAGGATTACTTATTTGATATATATGAGTTGAAACTGATTTATGCTATGTTATTTATAGGAAGATCCATATGTTCGAAGACTAGCTGACCAAGTGCTCCACAACGTGGCTGGCCATATATAGGACGCTCAATCGGTTCTTGCAACATCTCATATTATGATCTCTTTGAAGTATAAAGAAACCTATATTACTGACAAAGGAAACCGATCTCATGGAGCTTTAACCATTAATTTTGGTTAGAGAGTATTGGAGTTTAACTTTCAATGTTTATCGTAATCCTTTAACTTTTAAGTGTTGAAATTCAAAAAATATATTATGGATGGTTGTTTACATGCGTCACATGGTTTGTATGTGACTGTATGGGAGGAGACCTTGCATAACATACCAAGAAATATACAAAATATTTCATAAAACTCTAAAAGCTTAATTTTTCCTACAATTCCTTAAAATCTATAAATTTTAACAACTATGAATATGCTTGTCGGATATTTTGCCCGCTTTCCATTTTTTGTTTTCTTTCAGAAGATTCAAAACTTACAAAAACTTGAAAGTCTTCTTGCTTTCTTTTTGGTATACTTTTAGAACTTTCTGCAAAAATCACATCATCAGTTTCTCCGCTTCTCCGTTGGCGTTTCATGTTATTATATAAATCATTAAACAACATGAAATCTCTGTTCATCTTCCCCCATTTCGAGTACACTTGGTGTTTTGAACGATACTCTAAAAGCTTCATTCCTTTGTGGAACCTATGTCTAACCAGCATCCAAAAAACGGTCATGTTTTTGGTCTCTTCATGTCGTCACATCTTCTGAAACGTCAATCCATGATTGTGCCAATACTAACACTTCTTCAGCTTCCCATCCTTTAGCCACCGCCTTCTCTTTTGTTTTAATTGGTGATTGAGTGGGTTGAGTTTCTTGAACGAATTCCATTTTGGAATCAGAAATTGGTGTTTGTGGTTGTGATTGTGTTTGTTGAACAAACTCGGGTTGAGACGAAATTAAATTATGGATCGGAGTGTGGTGATCTTTGTGTTGTGTTGGTCGTATTGTTTGTGAGAATTGTTGTGGATAATAAGGTAGCATAACACCGTAGTGATAAAACGGGAGCGAATAATTCATTTGATCATAAGGTCTTGGGATTGTGGTTTTTCTAATGGGTGTTTTTTGGTTGTTTGGGTTGTTAAAAGAAGACATCTTCAAAATTTTATAAGAAAAAAATGATAAAAGATAAAGAAAGTAGAGTGAGGTTTGTTAAAAATGATGGATTATATATAGATAATATATAGGCTAAGTAAAAAAATAATTTCGAATTTTTTCACTGTTCAAATGGTCACTTTATGGCTAACCAATCAGAAAACGCAATAGAAATGGGGAGAGATACGACCAAACCGAACCCAAGACCACATAGGGGGGGTGGATTGTTCCCCTACCAATGTGGCAAAAGGTACGGCCAAGATTGCGGTTACTCCCCCGAGTCTAATACAAATAAACCAATATGGGAGACAAATATCACCATTCGTGATGATCCATACCAATTCAAAATTTAACAATCCAATGGCTTACAAAGAAATCAAAATATTAATCTATTCATCTTTAACTTATTCTTTCCAAAAGTGCTCTCTCTCTCTTCCTCTTTGATGACTCAAGGTTCATATTAGGGAAAGGAGAGTGAGGGGAAGAGGGGGCAGCCCTCGGCCCGATCATCCAATTCGCTCCAACAGACAGGCATGGTTCTGTAGTCAAAGCAACTTCGTCACTTTCGTGTACCCATCGGGCGAAACTCTCGTCGTAGTTTGGCGACCTAAGGGGCGGACACTTTTTGTTATCTAAAGGCGAAGACTCTGAAGTGGGCGAACACTCGGCCCAGCGGGCGAACATGCCGGGCTCCGGCTCCGCGCACCTGCTGACACCTTTCGAAGCACTTTCTCTCTCTCTCTCTCTCTCTCTCTCTCTCTCTCTCTCTTTCTCTCCAACCCCACCATCTCTCCATCTCTCCCTCCCCCTCTCTTTGTAACACCCTAAAATTTTCGAACTTTTTAAATTGCTATGGTTATAAAAATCATTTTGGGTGTCAACCCACTTTTAACAAAAACCGGTCCTCCAAAAACATTTACAGTTAAAACCTTGGGTATTACCATTAAGCATCATACAACCATTGCAAAAAAAATACGAATTACATCAATACATTAACAAGGAACTTAACAAGTTCCACTCCATTATCTATCACGTGACTCCTAACTTCCATCAATCATTCTCTATCTTTATATATAACTTGAGATATATGACATTAAAATGTGAAGCATAAGACAAAAATGTATCGTAAGCTACGTGGGTTTTAGACCATAAAACATTTCAATCATTTTCAAGAAAAATTCCTTTCATTCATACCACAAATCAATTTTATATATAACATAACATATCATATCATTAGTGTCAAGCTGGGAAGAACAAATCAACCCACCAAGACATCATTTCCAAGACCAAGGTGGAAAGAACAAAATCAATCCACCAAGGCATTCCAAGACCAAGGTAGAAAGAACACAATCAATCCACCAAGACATCATTTCCATGACCAAGGTACGAAGAACAAACCAATCCACCAAGGCATCATTCATAGGACATATACTTCGCTACATGGAGGTACTGCCCAAGTAGATTCTTCTTGACATCTTATGAGGCATCATGACCGAGGTAGTTTTCATTATTTCTATACTTTCTTTCCTTTTTAATTTCTTTTTATCTTTCACTTTCCACATTATCAATACTCATATCATCATTGAATATATCATATGTTATTAGAGAGATATACTTTAAAAACATACATTTCACATATCAAACATTGGTTCTTCCAAAATATTCTTTTCTTTAAAAACATTCTTACTTTCAAGGAATTCTTCCGAAACATTCTTTTCAAAACATTTAAGACTTTCATTTTAAAACATTTCATATATCAAAGTATTGTATTTCTCTATCATAAAATCATCTTGCCATGTACCCCAAATTGGGAAAAATCCACACGTACTCACTTAGTTCTTCGATGTAGGTTGCTACCCTTTTTTAAGCTCCTTTTCACAAGTGACACTCCCCTTACGTACTTCATATAAAATACAAATAAAGGTCAATCAGAATGACCAAAATACCCCTCGTAGTTTCTTTTACTAATTTTTATTGCTTTAACTCATTCCTCATGTAAAAAATATGAATATAGTCGAAAATCATGCGTAAATCCGAGTATGTATGTAAAATTTATGAGAAGAATGAGTTGACCATTAACAGGGTGGAAAACGCATCGTGTTCGTTATGCCTTGAGGAACATGGGCCGTGTTCACATGATTGCATCATTTCTTAACTCATTTTTTCTCCAAATAACACTCTACTTTGCATGGTTCTTGAACAACCTTTTCCAAATCACTTTGTACCCTTTGTATAGGTTCTCATACATGATTAGAAGGTGTTTTATTATCTAAAACACCCAACTTAATTCATCAAGTGCTCATCGAACACATTAAGAGCATTATGATCTTCAAGTTGTAAAAGAAAGGTTAACTAGTACATTTTGCACTTGAAGATTCCAAAGTCCACAAAACTTGTTCCCAACATGTTGAACACTCAAGAGGATGTTTTCAAGTGCATGAAACAATAACTAATCTCATTGTAAACACCTAATCTAACTATGAAACCCTTAATTCTATTCCATATTCCCAAATTGTCGTTATGTCCACTCGTTCAATAAATCAATTTAAGAATCAAGCAACAACTCATGTTTTGAGCTCAATCTATTCTAAGAGTATCCATTCATGATTATGAAATTCCTTTACTCATCAATTGATTAACTATAAGGGATTAGATTGATTTCATCATAGTGTCCCCAAATCCATTTCCATTTAAGCTTATACATGATTCCACCATCATGGATGAATTTGATCATTCCCACTGGGTTTCTTGTTGTCAAAATTCTTCAAGGTCATTAAACTCATAACAAATTAACATATAAGTACAACATCCCCAAAACAGGGATTCTAGGTTCATGGTTGACTTTTTATCCAATTCACCAAAACCATTAATGGAATGATTGGTTTGAGAATGGAACCATTGAAATCACCCAAGGGAGGTTAGAGACCAAAAGCCTAACCCTTATAAGAAGCTATCATTGATTCCTCTTGCTTTCTCTTGGATGCACAAATCACCTATTGAATTAAACCCTAAAGGATAAAGAAGATGAAATCACCATGTAAGCTCCTCCCTTTCTAGCAAAATACATTCTAATGAACGAGAGGAAGGAGAATACATCTTATTTTCAAAAAGTTTACCATTTAGTCCTTCAACTTTGCTCAATTTGCCAATTTCCACCATAAACTCATATTTTCTGACTTCAACTTAATTTTTGACATAATAAGTCCTTCTCCATCCATTATATAACTTTTGTGGTCCCTTATACTAATTGATTGAACCCTTTGGTCAACTTACTTTGCCAATTTAACACTTTTGCCCATTTAACATTAAAATGATACTATTTTTACTTCTAACTTTCTAAACTTCATATCAACTAATGATTTGACTATCCCTTGATAATTTAACTATATAAATCATTTTTTAAACTTATTTACTTTATTTATTTAAGAACCATTCTTAAATGTTTAGGATGCTACAATTATCTACCTCTTAAAAGGATTTCAACTTCAGAATTACTTCGTGAGTCAGCTCATTATGATTTCATCCCATCACTATTCAACTTCCTTCATATCCATATCATATTGGTCATTTTTTCGCAATTTAAATCAGTCCTAATAATTAATAATCTATCATTAGGTGTTATTAACCCTCCTGGACACTTTTACCCTTTTGTCCCCTTTTAATATTTTTAATTAAATACTTTATCAGTGATATCAAATATTTTAAGACATACATTCGCATCATGTTATAACAAGTTTTAAGTCATGTAAGAAGCCTTATCATGTACCCCCAACCCATAAGTCACCATTTGACTATTTCCTTGCTTAGATATTATATATTGCCAAAGTGTACCCTTTCGTGTCCACACACGTCACCAACATTTCATTCTTTACTAATTCCATTAGTAAGTCATTACCATGAACTTAGCTTCATATATATCTTTTCATCTTGCATTTTTTACTTCCTATAGTATCAAAGTCCGAAACTTAACATATTACTTTCAACTTGGCCTGAACGCCTGCCAAAACAAGATTTGCATGGTCTACATACTATCATCTCATATCGAATACATGCGAAAACACATTATAGTACACATACCATTTCATTCCTATTTCTATAATCATAGATAACCAATTGTTAGATATTGTACTTAAAGTCTAATCACTCTTCATAACCTCTCATTTCTATACTTTCTTTTCTATTGGACTTGATCTCCAAGTTATAATACTGACACTTTAACTTGGAGATATCTAGACAGTTCATTCGTACTAATGATGTCCTTGTTCTATATTTTCTCATAAGATAACTCAACCCTATATATTGCTCTAAATCTTATACTTTTGTAACAATAAGTACCATGCCATCCAGGTTCATGTCTGCTTCCCAACCTTATCCATATCCCTTTTTATTCACTTTAGGTGAGGTGTCAAACCAAAATATCATTTCTTTAGTAAACGCATTTCTTAGGCCTATAAGCCTAAGCATACCATGACAAGAATATCTAAAGCATGCAGTTTTGTTTCAACTTAATCTTTAAAAATCTTGCTGATTCTGAAATATCTTGTCACTTTCAACTTGATTATTCCCAGATATCTACCCCATAAAAGAAATTGGGGAATTTCTTTTAAAGTTAAAACACAAGATGAACATCATCATGTAGCAAGACATTTCGTTTATTGGTAACATCCCAAAAATTAAAACATAAAAATTTCATTTTTAGTTCCACCATAAATAACATTTAATCGTTTCATTCATTCAAAAGTATAACAGAGTAAAAATAGTTATCAGAGTATAATTTCCCAAAATCATGTAGTGTGGAAACATGGGTGGATGCGTTGCGATCAAGCTGGACCCTTCCCACTCGAACCAAGAGTACTTGAAAAACATTTTTAACATAAACCGTAAGTACAAAGTTTAGGCAGTTCTCCAAAATACCGCATACCATACATACCCTCAAGTTCAAGGTTTTGTAGGGTCTATTCCCCCCGACTCTATTTAATCTCATATGCCAACTTAAGGCTATGTCGCGTCTAGTTCACCCCCATGTCTATTTCACCCTGAGTCTATTACAATCATATGTGAGCACACGGCTATACCAGGTCTATTTCACCCCATATATATATATATATATATATATATATATATATATATATATATATAGAGAGAGAGAGAGAGAGAGAGAGAAAACAGACACACAGACATACAACACATATAATAGGAGTCACAAAGACTACAAGCGCATAACATATCCTAGTGTTCTATAGTATAGTGAGGAAACTCACCTCAATCTCCTATCAGTCAAACAGATGCTCAGGTTGCTGAACCGGAGAATCCCTGCGCTAAGAAATCAAATAAAACCCTAATTAATAATTGGTCCATAAACCATAATTGAGAATCTAGTCCATTTGTCCAACTCCCAGGATAAAAGACCATTTTACCCCTCTATCATTTGGCCCAATAATCGAGGCCTAAACTTCAATGGCACTAAAACTGCAATAGTGGCCCTATTCCTAAAGGACACCCAAAGTGCAATATGCCCAAATCCAAGAAGGCCCAAAACCTCACAATGGCCCAAATTCCGAAAGGCTAGTGGCCCAACAAAGCCCAAAACCCTAATAGTCCAAATATGGCCCAAACCACAAAAGTCAATGAAAGTCAACATCTGCTAAGTATGTCAAACATACTCAAACCTATGCCCGTCGTACTCATTATTAGCCCAGTACGCCCAGTGTACTGGTTAGTCCCCACTTCTCAATCCAAATGACTTAATTCATTAAGCCCACTACACACATACCTCATATCTACTGCTAAATGAAGTCTTAATACATAAAGTTGGCAACTTTACTCCTTTGCATGTCTTAAGGGGACCCAATACCCATTTTTATCCATCTAAGTCCATAATATGGATACCAACTCTTCATGGTTCATCAAAACCCATCAAGATGACATTATTTTACCCTAACAACATCATAAATGCTAAGATCTAACATTCTAAGCTTCCAAGAGTAGCTTATACTCACAAGTATGGCTCAAGGGACCATATTAAACTCAAAACAAGCCTTAAAATAGATCTAACACTTAGAGTCACCAAGAGCTTTATACCTTCAAATTCTAGCAAAGCTGATGAAGACTTTAGATCCTTGAGCTCTAATCCAACCAAAGTTTCATCACCAAGATCTTACTTCTTCAAAGGGTACCAAAAAATGCCAAAAGATTACTACCAAGGCTCAAAAACACACAAGAACAAGCTAGGTTTTCATGGGGAGTCTTTAGAGGGAAGGAGGCTAATGATAAGAAGGTCCAAGAGAAAGATAAAGTGTTTAAATAGGATCCAAACCCTAAAAATTAGGGTATGTCCCAAAAGTTTGTACGCCTAGCGTATGTCATGTACTCCTAACGTACATGGTTGCCTTCCGAGATCAACATGAGCCTTGTATGCCCAGCGTACTCGGCTTAGCCCAAAATCCACGTAACTTCAAACAGTCATAACTTATTTTTTCCAACTTTGATTTCAACGTTCTTTATATCCACATAAAGGTAATGAGAAACTCTACAATCCTATCAACTCTCCTTTGCCTTAAAAATTCTCGAGCTTAAATCCAAAATTCATAAAAGGCTCGAACCACCACTTTTTACCATTATACCCTCAGGCTCCGAAGCGCAAACCGAACTCTTGAATCACCTAATCTACATTATCCACATCCAAAAGGTTCTAAACCTCTCTTTCCCTAAGGCCTAAATCCTTATGATACTTGATCTTCGGGTCACAGTCCTGAATTATGAAACGATTAGAAACATAATGTTACAACTCTTCCCCACTTAAGTTATATTTCTTCCTCGAAATCATTCACTACTAGTTCCTCTACAACACTAGTTGATCCTGCCCGAAATTATTGAATTCCATTTTAAGACTGAAGATTCATCCCATACCAACGACTGCCTCCCAAACCTACCATGCAAACCCCATTTTAGCAAAATCATTTATACCCCCAAAAGAATGAATCTTAACACTCTTCCCTCGGTCAAAGAAGGAAACCCAACTACTTTTCCTGAGAACTGAAACAACTACCTTACTCTTGCCAAATGGAAGACCTCGAATCACAGTGATAACCATACAAAGTAGGAAACTTCTCAAAAACATGAAACCATTAATTTAAACCACATAAAGTATTCCTTAGGACTGTTTATGATTCATTCATAATACCCTCCCTTATTCTCTAACTGGGAACACCACTCTACTATGCAGAAGGAATACTCAAAATATACCGATAGTGAATTTCTCCCAATCCCCAATCCAGAGGTTGTGCCTAACAACCTTAAATACGCACTTGACTTCCTGACAAGTCATCACCAATTTGCCAATCCCACAAACATAAGGATGGTCAATCCAAGAATTCTCACGTTGAATCGAAATCCCATATTAGCTCATGTGTACCCCCATCTGACAAATCACTTGAGACATTCACAATGAACTTCATGACTCAAGATTCCATAATGGATAGCTAACATGGTAACTAGACTCCTGATAGACAGTCCATAAGAAAATGGGGTTCATAATGCAAACACTCTGCAAGTGACTACTGGTGCACAACTATTATTCCCAACTATATTTAACAACCCACATGATCTAAACCCACTGGTCATTGAGCCTCCGGACTCCCATGATGCACTAACTCCTAAATATGGCAAGAAAGTTAATGATCTAAGACCTAAGAGTCTTAATGAAATGGCTATCATTTCTTACCCATAAAAATCATACATCCGCTGGTTCACGATACATCGTGAGACCTGCAAACCACTAAATGATAAGCTCACGGTACTATATCGATCTTGCTGCCATCATATTAATGGCTCGATGACTCACGACCAGAACCACAGGGGCCTAATGATACCCAACCATCAGTTCACCGACTTGCAGGAACCCAATCAACATCCCTCTCAATGCTAATTGAACACAACATGGTTCATATTCTTCTATAACGCACAATTCCTCTCACAACACAGGCTGATACCAACGTAAAACTAGACGAAAACATGGTCGCACACAACCAGAGAATGAGATATACGGTCATACTCTTGTTCCAATTCAAAGGCTATAACCCAAATGAAAACCATGCCAATAATACTAACCAAGTGGCCTCATGTTATCTTATTCGGTCTACTTGTACCCCTCATGACCATAATCGAGGCACTACCACAATGTACACCCCCAAAGGAAGACACATAACCAATGCATGATCCACTACATTTTTTCATCCTCACAACCTTACCCAAAGGGTGAAGTACCAACAAATCAAACGAAATGATGAGCCTCAATCGTTAATAGAAACATCCTCATGAACGACCAATATAATATATCACACCTTAATTGAAACTAAACAGATCCCAACTATATGCAATAGCTCTATAAAACTTCCACAGCCATCAGAAAAGTTGTTAAACTCTGGTCGGGTCAATCCAAATACCAACCTCGCTGACCTGAAATGCCAAAATTAGATTCTATGCAGATCCCAAGGCACACCTGAAGAATATCATAATACTGCCCCATAATCCGAACTTGTAACAACCAAGAACATATAATATACTTGAGCCTATTATGATTAATAACTTCATAACCAACCACTAAGCGTACCCATACCCAGAAACCAAAAATGTAAAATGTGCAAACTTTTCCAATTGGTTGACGCATCCATTGAACTGTAACTGATACAACTCTAAACTTCCGAAGAACCTATGTTGTTGACGAAGAACGAAAAGACCAACGATCGAGAGTGCATTGACTACTAATCCATTAATCCACTACACTACTAGAAAAAGCCAATGAGGGACTAAACATACCAAGCTTTGGAACTATTTGACTGATCACCAACTGCCCAATCTAGACTATAGATATAATTCTATACAACAAGCTGACAAATCCTTTAACAACCGATACTCAACTCAAGTGGCCCAAATACCTCTTGACCTATTTCTCGACACTACCGAAAGGAACCCCTATCTACAACGAGTTCCTTATCCAACAACTTATTTCCGCGATGATAAATCTTGCATTCTTGAACACATACAATAGATGGCAACTTGCTCTGCATCTCCATCTTGACCAAATCCTGAACTAAAGTTTCACAAACCCGTACCAAAACTCCTTATGAACCATTCTTCTGAAACCATAACTCGAAGAGTTCGATGCTCCTCTAAGCAGAATGTTCATCCCTTCCCCACTTAGGGTATGGACCACCACTAACTGATGTTGCAAATAGACTAAAACTCAAACCGGCTCACCCAGAGGCATAACATCCCAGACCCTTGGAATGTATACAACGTAAGATGGTCTTCCAAAGATAGACCAATCAAACTCAAAGGTATTCTGAATCTTAGATGGAGACCTCAAAAATTTACCAATCAAACCGCTTCTAATCTTCAAGAATTCCACATATGTGCACAAGCAATAATTATGACAATCCATTCATAGCACTGATCATTGATCTGAAAATGAATGGAATACCACACACCTCGCCTACCAATCCCCATCTGCCAATTCATTGCGAGAACTTTTCATAAATACAAGAGGCATCATCCTCATGGTCGGGATACATCAAAGACAACGAAGGTTGTCGTTACCGATTCACTTCCCCTAGTTCCTAAAACAATCAACTAGCACCTGACTTAGCTATATTTGAATAAATCAGACCCATGATCTCGTCTCAAGGCAACAATACCACAAGAATCCTCTTGTGCATTCCCACAATTCCATACTTGCCGCCAAAAACCGTACTATCTAGCCCCATGTTGGGTCTACACCCCAACTCTGAAAATCACATGACTGCTCTCTATTTCCTCCAAACACAGAAAGATGGAAGAACACGACCTTTGTTGAACATAGTGACATACCAATCCATCTGACAATCATTTAATCTTTGGCTGCAATCCTCGAGCCAATCATCACTATCGCTTCCTTCTTGAGTTTCGCGACTCAACTATCACTACTTTGAGTAAGGCCCTCCCGACCTCGAAATCAACTAACTTGCATGGTTCTGCACCATTGAAACCCAAACAAACATGGCCACTGAGGCCCAAACAATCACCAAACCCATCATCAGCCTGAATGATCATAACCGATAAATCGATAAAGGCAGAAACACACTACAACGAATCATGGTGCCAAACCATGCCATCTTTCCTTAACCGGTTCCTTAGAATCCCTAAAATTTTCCTTAAGTCGAGTACGAATCATGTGCTTCCAATAGTACGTGCCCAATACTACCTTACATACCTATCCATACTTTCCTCATGAATAATCTCGAGTCATCTAAGTAACTACTCATGTCCATGTCTGTCCTATCCATTCTCATACACCCGTTCTCAAATAAATACACATCGCTAAACAGTGGAGGCCAACCCACTACAACACATCCTCGAATCTCCTAGGTTCTCAAACTCACCCTACCATCAGCTTCTGAAGAACTCCTTATAATGTCAATTAACTACTTAATGAATATAATCACATGAAACAAAACTTAGATAATCCTTCGAGTAAGAGACTCATCCCTACAACGGTTGGACTCAGAAAAGAGCTGCATAGAAGGGTCAAATCAGTCACTCTAAGATTATTTAACCTATATAATAGGTGACTTAACATATTCACTTAATAGTCAATTCACATCATCAAGAGTCCCATAAAGTACAAAGCAAGAAACATTCATGTAGTAACACTCCATGCCATAATCAAACAGATGACATCTCAAACTCACTTTCTACCAAGAAAGATTCCAAATCTAGTATAATATCCAATTCCTCTTAGTCGACAAGGAAACACATCTCAGGTCATCCATCCAATCATCTAAGATCCATACTTGTAACACCGTAAATTTTCAAACAAAATTTTCATTTTAAAATCACATTAATCTCATCAACACATTTCACAAATCCCCAAAATGGCAATTTATCAAAAACACATATTCTTAATTGTTTAAACAAAATCCAGGATCCTCAAACATAACTCCGTCTCATGTGTACAATCAAGTCGGCACCTTCCCGTGATCCCAAGAAGTACCTGAAACACATAACACGGTAAGCATGAAGCTTAGTGAGTTCCCCAAAATACCTCATTATCCTCTCATGGGTAAATCTCAAATAAGACCCTCTGGTCGATGTGTTTCAATGGAACCCTCCGGTCCCACAACTCGGGTGGACCCTCCGGTCCTAACTCAGTAAAGCTCAGAATAATACACAACATAGATCACAAAGACATAATGTAGAATATCACAATAATCAATATAATCATACAAGACCCTCCAGTCATACAAGTTACCACTCATGGTAAGTATAGTGAGAAGACTCACCTCGTAAGCAAGCAAATAAACCTCGTACACGAACGACCGGTCTAGCCTCCGCTTAAAACATACGTTAATTATCTCTAATTAATAAACGACCCTCAAAGAAGCTAGGCTAAACCCTCTATAAACTCATAGAAGGATAAAATACCATTTTACCCTTTCATGGTCTCTATAGTCCATAATTTGACTAAACCCTAAAAGTCAACAGCAGCGCATACGCTGGGCGTACAGCCCCTTTACGCTGGGCGTACTACCTCGCCATGCATGTGTAACACTCTAAAAATTACAACCAATTTAAACTTTTCAAAAACATCCCAATTTCATAAAGTTATTACAAAAAGGTTTTCAATACATTTATTATCAGAGTATTTACCAGAAACCATATCGTAAACACATAAAACCCGAGGAGCGGTACAATCATGCCTTTGCCTTGCCACGATCTCCTGAAGTACCTGAAACATTTAAACCACAACTATAAGCCCGAAAGCTTAGTGAGATACCCCCAAAATACCAACGTCATACAAACATAACCATATCATATAACCGATACAGAACATCCATGCACTTCGGGTCTATTGTGTGACTGGTCCGCCGCACCGGCCTACAGTCCACCTGGTCCACCCTCCGAGTCTAGCCATATACATCGAGTCTACAGTGTGATTGGTCCGCCTGCACCGGGCCTTCAATCCACCTGGTCCACTCTCTGAGTCTACAGTATGACTGGTCCGCCCGCACCGGGCCTTCATTCGGCCTGGTCCACTCTCCAAGCCTCGGCACGTCTGGTCCGCCCTCGTGGAGCCTACAACCTATCCGGACCGCTCGTTGGGCCTTCGGGATAACCGGTCCGCCCTGGGTATGTTGGCCTACAGCACAAAGCAGGACCCGCCTCAACCCAACCCCAGTCCAACAACCATGTGCACATAAACATATAATCATATAACAATCCACATCCAATCAAACCGATCTAGCTGATCACATAACATAACCTCATCCTAGCAAGGATACCGACCTAACCAGTCACTAGCATAGCATCATCCTATATACCAGGATACCGACCTTAACCAGGTCTATAACATATACCATCCTAACTACCAGGATGCAAACATAGCAAAGCAATAACATAACAACAATACCCGGATTACAATCCGATAAAGGGTCGACCTTGGTGCCTTAGACCCTGTTGATATGGTGAGGATAACTCACCTTGCAACTGCTGATTGAAAAGGATAAGATCACGCTGCTCCAACCTCCGACACAAACTCCACCACTGATCAATACCAAAAGACTGAGCTCAATAAATACCCATAATTACCAAAATACCCCTGGAAGTCAACTGGTCAACTCTTGGTCAAAGTCAAAGTCCTCAGTCAAAGTCAACCCGTTGACTCGTCGAGTCCCCATGCTCTGAAACTCCCATAACACGACTCAACTCGCCGAGTCGCCCAAGACTCGCCAAGTTCCACAACTCTGAGTCTAACCATACTCAACTTACTGAGTCATCCCTTGACTCACTGATTCACAGCTTAACCAGAAAAGGTTAGGACCTCACGACCAGACTCGCCGAGTCCAAGGCTATCTTCAACCAACTCGCCGAGTTGTTCTTCCAACTCGCCGAGTTCCTTCCTGTCTTCATGAAACTCACCGAGTGCACCCATGTGACTCGCCGAGTACCACTAGCTCTTAACCCATACAGAGGCTTTCCAAGCCATGCAGGGTCTCAAATCCATAGATCTACTCTTATACAAGCCATCCATCACGTAAAGTGGCAAACTTTACGTGAATCCAAGGAGATCTAAGCATAATACACTCTTGGCTAATGTTTGGGACTAAAAGGCTTCATCAACAGCTCTTGAACAAAGACTCTATGCTCTTTTGGATCATCACTACTCTAGATCTGAGGTAGCAACCTCAGATCCAACCTCCAAACTCAAGATAGCACTAGATAAATTCTCAAAAATCCCACAAATGATAGATCTAGATGGATAACAGCTCAAGCAACGAATCCTTACCTCCAAAGTAGACCCCAACAGAAGAATAAGCCAAAACCTTGCAAAGCCCTTGCTCCAAGCCTCTTAATCTTCAAGGATTTCTTCAACAAACACTCCTTCAAGATCCAAATGCTCTCTAATTCTCTCACACACGAAAATTAGGGTTTCCGGACTTCAAGGGAGAACAAAGAGGCTGGGGAGAGGGTATTATGTTCTTTATATAGGGCTCAATCCCTGGGATTAGGGTTTTCTCCACTCAGCACCAACTCGCCGAGTCCAGCCACCGACTCGCCGATTTGGCCACTTAACACGCGACCAGAATCGCGACCCTACTCGTCGAGTCCACCCATGGACTCACCGAGTTGACCGTTCACATTTTCACTTTGACCCCTGAACTTGCACTCCTGAACTCGGGATGTTACAATTCTCCCCCACTTAAATTAGGCTCCGTCCTCGAAGCCTGCGGCAACACAACTCTAGAAACTACTCTCACAATGCACCACCTGGCATTAACCAGACCAGGTTTCTCAAAACACAACCACCGAAACCCAAAACCTAACTCTTCCCCTTCGGTGTCCTAACCACCGCCTCATCCTCTGATAACCACACTTATCAACCGAGTACCATTCCAAGATACTTCACTCGCCCCAAATCACAACGATCGCTTGACCCATACATAGCTAGACATCCCCCAGACCTCCGGGTCATAACCCGGTACCAAACTGCTATCCCTTTCCTTGACTAGCATAACTTCTATCGAATTCACTTCTGGGACTCATCCCGCTTTCAATCCGAATCCAACTCTTTTCCTTCCGCGCTGACAAGATAACCCATCCTTCAGCTCCTGAGCTCTCCTCTGTAATCACGCCCACATGCTGAACCTGATCCAACATCCTTGGGCTGGAAAACCCGACACACTGACAATACCTCTAGACATTCCCATGATGAATTACCGTTACATACATAACCTCCTGATCACAACCATACTAGGAATCCAAGGCTCCATCCTTGCATCCCTTCCGAGCCTCTTTGGCTCTACATCCTCGGAATTCCTTCCGTGATCTCAGCAGACATCCAACCCGGATGTGCTTCATACCACTGGCGCAAACACTCTGCTCAAAACCATAATTAGAACACCTCAATCATACCCCCGCGCTACTGTTTTCACTTCCGTGAACTTACACTCCCTCTCGGAGCTACATACCTTTCCCTTTCCTTATCCAAGGAAATCTACTTGGCTTCCTTGTCACTACAACAAGTGCCACGGGGTACACACTCCACTCTACACTATTCCCTTATAGCATAACCGCTATCCCATGCACCACACATGCTCTGAATCTGCTCGTAAGGACTTTCGAGTCCATGCACTACCTTCCACTAATCATGACCAATACCCAGGGCCAGACCTTCTGATGCTATCACATTGCAACATACTCATTCCATCTCCTCATACAGATCTATCAACACATGCAGAGTCTTCAGCATGACTGGACCGCCTTACCAGGCCTTCAGCCAATGTGGACCACTCTCAGAACCTTCAGCATGTCTGGACCGCCCTCCAGGGCCTTCATCCTGTCTGGACCGTCCTCCGAGCCTTCGGCCAGACTGGTACGCCTTCCGTTTTTCAGTCTCCCCGGACTGCTCAAACTATCATGCATCATCCCGAACTATTCCTCCTGGGAATTCCGCCCATACATACGGTTCAAGCCCTCTAGGGGTTCCGAACTCTAACTCCATTCCATATACTCAGATCTCGGCCTGATCCTAGGCATTACAACCACCAATCACCCTATCCGAAATCCTTGGTCTGTACTCCGCCCCATCGATCTGTCACTTACTCATACCAGCCCACCCTCTTGGCTGACTGAAACACTGCTGGATCCCAAACACTTGGCTGACTGAAACACTGCTGGATCCCAAACAACTAATCGAACTCTAACACTTATCGATCCTCCTGGGAATTTTCCAATTCTCCCCACTTAGAGCACTGACTATCCACCACCGGTCGTCATAACCGACCTCCCTTAACAACCCTTCAGAACACATTCCCTTACACGCGAACTGATTCCCACTAGAACGAGCAACCTTCACTAAATCACATATCAACACTGATCATCTCGGACTCGAAGGAAGCCCGACCTTCTGCTAACCACTCCTCAGACTGCAGATGCTACCCGACATTCAGGCCAAAATCCTGATTTCCCACTAATAATCCTCACGGATGATAACCAACAAAACTCCCAATACCAAAACCCTTAACTGAACCATAACCCTCAAGGAACAAACGAATACAATACCCAAATCACACAACGAGACTAGCCGATATATAATACTCCATAATAATCACAAGATAACCAAATATTAAGAAGGAAACATACCTGCAACTGCATCCAGCACTGCCCTGACCTCCTCTACTATAAGCTGAAAAGCACGACCCTGAGCCCTCGGGGGCTCCGCTCCACCCTGACCTCCACCCGTAATCCTCAAAGTGGCCGGTGCTGGAGCCTGCACCGGTCCTGCAGCAAGCTGTGGATAGTAGACCCTCAAGTGCCCAACCTGATGGCAATGATAGCAAATCCTCAAATCCTGAACCGGGGCTGTCTACCGACAATCCCACGCATAATGCCCCTCCTTTCCGTACTTGTGGCATGCACCACCGGACCTACAAACTCCAGTGTGACCCTTCCCGCACTTCCCACAAGTGCGGCTGCTCTGATCTCCCAACCTTTAATCAACGGTCTTGGACCGTTGCGGTGCCGGCTGCGACTGTGTCGGGGCCTGCCTCTGTTCTCTCAACTGCAACTCAATCTCCAACTCACGCCACCGAGCGGCCTCCTGCAACTCCAGCAAGGTCTCGCACCTTTGTATAGACACAAACTGCCTGATATCCCTCTTGAGCATACTCAGATATCGGGACATCTGAGCTTGCTCCGAAGCAAACTCCGGGCAAAACATCGCCCTCTCTGTGAACATCCTGGTGATCTCCTTCACTGACTCTGAATCCTGCTTCAGCTCCAGGAACTCCTGAGCCAATCTCCCCCTCTCAACTCGCGGAACATAGCAAGTACTGAACATCTCCCTGAACTGATCCCAAAAAACTGCAGCTCGCTGCGCATCAGAATACGATCCCGTGGTCAACCTCCACCAATCCTTCGCCCCGAGCCTCAAAAGGTTCAGAGCACACCTCACCCTCTGATCAGCAGTGCATGAACACGTGAAGAAACACCCCTCCACGTCTGACAACCATCTCATAGCAACAATCGGGTCCTGAACTCCATCGAAGGTAGGGGCTTTGTATTATCGAAGTTCTGATACTAAAAACCTCTATCGTCTCCTCCCCCTGTCGCTGCTATAGCTGGTGTAGCCGCCGCAACAGCCGTCTCTGTAAGAGCTACATAGCGCTCATCAAAATACTTGACCATGGCAGTCTTGATCGACCCAAATAGTTTCGGCAACTTAGCCCGGAACATAGCAGCAACCTCGACATGCAGGATCTCATGAATCCTGGCATCCAGCTCGTCTGTGCTCATCTGACCAATAGCCTCGGGTGGTGCTGACCCACCCTGACCGCCTCCTCCTGCTCCCGATCCTGACCCGGATCCACTCCCAGCATGCCTCGTAACCACCATACTGAAATTACCGCAAAACATCAGACGCTTCTCACTAACCCGAGAACCGACTCTCGACCCAACCCTAGGGGTTGTGACTTCCTTGATACGCGTATGGGTCCTATGCTTTCGGTAGTATGGGCCCATACTACCTTCCACACCTACCCATATTTATATCAAGTATCACCATAACACCCTAGTGAAGAACAGGCATAACAAGCACTCAACCCTCACTCCTAGAGGAACACTGTAAATCTCATACAGAAAGAAACCCTAGGCTAGCAGGCATCATAAATCAGGAACACTGTAAATCTCATACGAATGTTCCTCTAATTCACTCAAAACAAGGCTCTCATACCAACTTGTAACACTCTAAAAATTCCAACCAATTTAAACTTTTCAAAAACATCCCAATTTCATAAAGTTATTACAAAAAGGTTTTCAATACATTTATTATCAGAGTATTTCCCAGAAACCACATCGTAAACACATAAAACCCGAGGAGCGGTACGATCATGCCTTTACCTTGCCACGATCTCCTGAAGTACCTGAAACATTTAAACCACAACTGTAAGCCCGAAAGCTTAGTGAGATACCCCCAAAATACCAACGTCATACAAACATAACCATATCATATAACCGATACAGAACATCCATGCACTTCGGGTCTATTGTGTGACTGGTCCGCCGCACCGGCCTACAGTCCACCTGGTCCACCCTCCGAGTCTAGCCATATACATCGAGTCTACAGTGTGATTGGTCCGCCTGCACCGGGCCTTCAATCCACCTGGTCCACTCTCTGAGTCTACAGTATGACTGGTCCGCCCGCACCGGGCCTTCATTCGGCCTGGTCCACTCTCCAAGCCTCGGCACTTCTGGTCCGCCCTCGTGGGGCCTACAGCCTATCCGGACCGCTCGTTGGGCCTTCGGGATAACCGGTCCTCCCTAGGTATGTTGCCCTACAGCACAAAGCAGGACCCGCCTCAACCCAACCCCAGTCCAACAACCATGTGCACATAAACATATAATCATATAACAATCCACATCCAATCAAACCGATCTAGCTGATCACATAACATAACCTCATCCTAGCAAGGATACCGACCTAACCAGTCACTAGCATAGCATCATCCTATATACCAGGATACCGACCTTAACCAGGTCTCTAACATATACCATCCTAACTACCAGGATGCAAACATAGCAAAGCAATAACATAACAACAATACCCGAATTACAATCCGATAAAGGGTCGACCTTGGTGCCTTAGACCCTGTTGATATGGTGAGGATAACTCACCTTGCAACTGCTGATTGAAAAGGATAAGATCACGCTGCTCCAACCTCCGACACGAACTCCACCACTGATCAATACCAAAAGACTGAACTCAATAAATACCCATAACTACCAAAATACCCCTGGAAGTCAATTGGTTAACTCTTGGTCAAAGTCAAAGTCCTCAGTCAAAGTCAACCCTCCTAACTGACTCTACTCGCCAAGTCAACCCGCTGACTCATCGAGTCCCCATGCTCTGAAACTCCCATAACACGACTCAACTCGCCGAGTCGCCCAAGACTCGCCGAGTCCCACAACTCTGAGTCTAACCGTACTCAACTTACTGAGTCATCCCTTGACTCACCGATTCACAACTTAACCAGAAAAGGTTAGGACCTCACAACCAGACTCGCCGAGTCAAAGGCTATCTTCAACCAACTCGCCAAGTTGTTCTTCCAACTCGCCGAGTTCCTTCCTGTCTTCATGAAACTCGCCGAGTGTACCCATGTGACTCGCCGAGTACCACTAGCTCTTAACCCATACAGAGGTTTTCCAAGCCATGCAGGGTCTCAAATCCATAGATCTACTCTTATACAAGCCATCCATCACGTAAAGTGGCAAACTTTACGTGAATCCAAGGAGATCTAAGCATAATACACTCTTGGCTAAGGTTTGGGACTAAAAGGCTTCATTAACAGCTCTTGATCAGGGACTTTATGCTCTTTTGGATCATCACTACTCTAGATCTGAGGTAGCAACCTCATATCCAACCTCCAAACTCAAGATAGCACTAGATAAATTCCTAAAAATCCCATAAATGATAGATCTAGATGGATAACAGCTCAAGCATCGAATCCTTACCTCCAAAGAAGTCTCTAACAGAAGAATAAGCCAAAACCTTGCAAAGCCCCTTGCTCCAAGTCTCTTAATCTTCAAAGATTTCTTCAACAAACACTCTTTCAAGATCCAAATGCTCTCTAGTTCTCTCACACACAATAATTAGGGTTTCTGGACTTCAAGGGAGAGCAAAGAGGCTGGGGAGATGGTATTATGTTCTTTATATAGGGCTCAATCCCTAGGATTAGGGTTTTCTCCACTCAGCACCAACCCGTCGAGTCTAGCCACCGACTCGCCGAGTTGGCCACTTAACATGCGACCAGAATCGCATCCCTACTCGCCGAGTCCACCCATGGACTCGCCGAGTTGACCATTCACATTTTCACTTTGAACCCTGAACTTGCACTCCTAAACCCGGGATGTTACAACATGCATCGGGGATCCTCGACCGTACGCTGCGCATACTGGGATTACGCTTGATGTACATCCCAGACTTATTCTTCCCACTCTCTTGGTCTTAATCCGTTAAGACCATAGCTCTAGTCTCAGATCTGGACTCCCTAATGGCTCATACTCCATAGCTGAGAAAGACCCAAACCTAAAAAACTCTCACTCTTTTCTCCCAAAAATGCTCATATCTCCTGCATGGGGTGGTTTTGACGTCCAAGACTCCATTTTATGAATCCACTCCATTAAAAACACTCAAAGGGACAGATATTAGGCTTTGGAGTTCAACAACTCATAAAGCTTCAAGCTTTGGGACCAAAAACCCTAAAATGGACCATTATATGCACAAATAAAAAAGGATGAGAAAGCTTTGAGCTTTATACCTTCAACTGATGCTCCAACCACAGAAAAGCTCAGATCCAAAGCCTATACTCCAACTCTATTCTCTTTAATGCTCCTTCTTCACTCCAAGGATACCACAAGAACACTAAGAAGCTCATAAATGGACACTCAAGCTCAAGGGACAAAAATTAAGGTCTTGAGAGGGTTGAGGGCTGGAAATGGTGGCCAGTAATGAGGCTATCATGTTCCTTAGATAAGGACACACCCCACAACTAGGGTTTTCACTCTGAGCCTAGTACGCCCAACGTACTAGGTGGCTTCCGCGTTCAAATCACGCATATGAGTATGATGAGCGTACACATGTGTATGCCCCGCGTACTCAATTACCACCTTTTCTCAAATGAAGGGCCAAACTTGACAATTGCAATAAAACAAGGGTTTATAAGTTATACCTGGTCATGGGTTGTTACACAAGGACAAGATTTTGGTCGACCCGGCCAACATCGAGGCTGTGATGCAATGGAAGGTTCCAAAATCTCCCTCAGAGATCAGGAGTTTCTTGGGTTTGGTAGGATACTACCGGAGATTTATTCAGAATTTTTCTTGGATTGCGGTACCCCTCACTCATCTAATGAGGAAGGGGTGGATTTTCGATAGGGCCTCGAGCAGCAGTTGGTGTTTAAGACTCTTCGACAGAGGTTATGCGAGGCCCTAGTGTTGACCCTCCCAGAGGGAGTCGTGGA
This sequence comes from Lactuca sativa, assembly GCF_002870075.4. Taxonomy (NCBI): domain Eukaryota; kingdom Viridiplantae; phylum Streptophyta; class Magnoliopsida; order Asterales; family Asteraceae; genus Lactuca; species Lactuca sativa. The sequence continues at coordinate 195,375,767 of NC_056631.2, read as the reverse complement.
TTTTGTAGTGTTCTGTGATTCATCCATCACTGGTTTGGGAGCGGTCCTTGTGTAGAGAGAACAAGTGATTGCTTATGCTTCACGGCAACTGAAGTCGCACGAGACACGATATCCCACATATGATCTGGAGTTGGGGGCAGTGATATTTACCTTCAATATTTGGAGGCATTATCTATATGGGGTCAGTTGTACTGTTTACACGGACCACAAGAGTTTGAGATACCTCATGGATCAGCCGAACCTGAACATGAGGTAGTGCAGGTGGCTGGACATAGTCAATGATTATAAAATGTGAGATCCTTTACCATCTGGGTAAAGCAAATGTGGTAACAGATGCTTTGAGCCGCAAGTCGGTTGGGTCTTCAATTAAGGAGATGTGTATGAGGATATATGTTGATTCACTACTTTTGGGATTGATTATACAGGCACAAGAAGAGGGAGTTCGGAAAGATAATTGGAAACAGGAGCGGATCAAGGGTGAGATCGACAGTTTTGTCACGGATAGTCGTGGATTCTTAACCCAATATGGTCGGGTTTGGGTTTTAGTTTCTGGTGGTATCAGGCAGATTGTACTGGAGGAGGCTCATAAGTCTTGCTTTTCTATACACCTGAGAGCCACCAAGATGTATCAGGACTTGAGATTGAGCTACTGGTGGTCGTGTATGAAGAGGGATATAGCCTGGTATGTTGAGAGGTGCTTGACCTGCAGGATGGTCAAGGTCGAGCATTAGAGGCCGCATGGCAAGATGCAGCCCCTGGAGTTTCCCATGTTGAAGTGGAATAGTTCACCATGGATTTCATCACCATGTTTCCGAAGATAGTAAAGGGTTTTGATGCAATATGAGTCATCGTGGATCAATTGACCATGAGTGTCCACTTTTTGGCCATCCTGGGAGAGCTCTTCGGCCGAAAAGTTGGCCGACGTTTATGTCTGGGAGATTGTTGCTCGTCATGGAGTTTCGATCTCTACTGTCTCTGAACGAGATGTACGGTTCACATCTCCTTTTTGGCAGAAGTTCCACGAGGAACTGGGCACGAGGTTACATTTCAGCACTACATATCATCCGCAGACCTACGGTCAGTGTGAGTGGACTATACAGACCCTTAAGGATATGTTGCGGGTCTGTGTTATTGATTTTGGTGGGATTTGGGATTCATACTTACCTATTGTGGAGTTCTCCTACAACAATAGTTACCACTCCAGCATCAGTGCTCCGCCATTTGAGCTCTTGTATAACCGGAAGTGTTGCATCCCGGTTTGTTGGGGAGAGGTTGGACACATAGTTATGGGGAGGACAGAAGTAGTCCTTCAGACTACGGAGCTTATTCAACAGATCAGATAGAGACTGTAGAAGAGCTATGCCGACCGGCACAGATCCAAGTTAGAGTTTCAAGTCGGCGATATGGTATTACTAATGGTCTCACCCTGGAAAGGCATGGTACGCTTCAGGAAGAGGGGGAAATTGGGTCCCGGTTTATTGGACCCTTTCGGGTGATTTCTAGGGTTGGAAAGGTAGCTTACAGGTTGGAATTTTCGAGTGAGCTCAGTCAGATCCACAGCACTTTCTATATCTCTTAGTTGCGGAATTGTGTGTTGGATAGCGAAGTGGTGGTTCTGTTGGATGATATCCAGACCGATGAGCGCCTGAACTATGTCGAGAGGCCAGTGGCTATCCTGTAAAGGAAGGTGAAGGTCCTGCACAACAACAAGATACATTTGGTAAAGGTACAGTAGCAGCATCGGAGTGGCTCTGAGTGGACCTGGGAGTTGGAGGTTGAGATGTGGGAGCATTATCCTGAGTTATTCGATGCAACCGACTACAAGGACGAAGTCTAGATCAAGTGGGAGAGAATTGTAACATCCCGATGATAAGGTACTTCTACTTTGACCCTATAATTTAATTATATTGCATTCCTGGTCCTTAAGTGTAAGGACGTGTGAAAAAGGGCCCATTGTGGCAATTTGGAAAAATTGGGATTGAATGAGTACGTCCTGCGTACGTGTTGATACGCTAAGCGTACTAAGGCGCAACTTAGTACGTTAGGCGTACACTTCATACGTGGGGCATACGTGGTTGGCATGCAAACCCTAGTTTTAGGGTCTTGGCTCATATTTAAACATATTTATGGACATAAACCCTACTCTTGCTGTATTAGGTGTCTAAGCCCATAACTATAATTAGGATGTACTTGACCCGATAGTAGCATGGTCCTTTTTGGTTGCCTTCACCAGTGCAATTTGATAGGATGGACTTTTTAGAATAAGGTTATTTGTGATTTATTAATATATTATAAGTATAATATATTAATTGAGAAATCATATTATTTAATTAGTATTGATCAAGAATTAATTTGGAATTAATTTAGTGATCAAGAGAGACTAATTAAATATATGGGGACTGATTAAGTAAATCAATGATTCTTATAGTGTGGCCAAAGATCCATGGTTAATTAGGATGAGCTAAACCAATATGAAAATCCATGGAGGTTTAACACATGGAGCCTAAGTAATATGAAGGGTCATGGTGCATTAGGGTTTGCATGGATGAAACCCTAGCATTTGTCACACTATAAAAGCAACCCCTAGAGCTAAAATCGGTTGCCCATTCGTTTTAAGGGAGTGCTAATCGATTTTGAGCTAACTAGCCTATTCTCTCAAGTATCCTATTGCATTTGGTGTTTGTGACACATTAGAGGCATCACACTCTAGGTGCTAAAGTTTTCAAAGGCCAAGAACTTCAAACTACATAAGAGCTATTCATCTAACTATGAGTTTTATGTGGTATATCCTCAATTGTATTGTAGTTAGGATGTATGCTTTGGAAAATTGAAAATGCATGTATAATTAGAGAAAACATAGATCCAAAGCGTCTAGTCTTGCATGTGCACCATAGGAGTGTTATAGTGCTTAAAACCCAACAATGGTATCAGAGCGTAGGATTGTTTTTTGTTATATTTGATTCTTGTTATTTTTCAAAGCTGAAAAATTCGATTTTCTGGCCTGTGACTGATGAACTCGTCGAGTCCAATGCCTGACACGACGAGTCCACTCAGTACAAGGGCACTCGACGAGTCCAGTTCATGTACTCGTCGAGTAGATGCTTCTGGTTGCAAAATTTTGAGTTTTTAGCCAGAATTGGTTTAGGATCATTACCACAAAATGTTTTGTATCATTAAAAATGTATTTCTGATTTAGTAATGATGATCCTCATCCAATTAAGGAAAATTGTCAAATTTTAAGATAATAAGATATTATTTGTATTATTTTATATGAATTGTCTAGCTCACACCTTGTTCGTGATCCTCGGCATCCTAGTCACAAACTTGAAGGGCACAATCAAGATTTAAACATGCCATTGAAAAGTTCTATGAATCTCAAAGAATCTAGGAATTTCAATCCAATTAAAACTTAATAATCAATTTCTTTTTTCATGGTGGAAATTGATAATCGTTTTTTACCCACCTTCAAATATTTTGCAATTAGATTATAGCATCCCTCTTCCGAATTGTAAAATATTATGTTGGTTCCTAGCCTTAATATTTCATTTGGGTGTTATATTAAGGGTTCTCATTTAATCTGAACTTTGTTCTTCTTTGTTTTCAGATGTCTATCCCAAACAATGCTTCAGGCTCCAACCCTTCTAGCTCATTCTACCTCATGAATTTGGTTGGGAGAACTATCTTCGATGGGTCAAACTTTAACGATTGGATAAGAAACATTTGTATGGCCCTTAGCTACGAGGACAAATAATATGTCGTGGATAAAGAGTTGAAGGAGATTGATGAACAAACTGCTACTCCCAAATAAATCGAGGAATACAAGGTCCATGAGAGGGACGCGACAAAGGTGTCATGCATTATGATTGCTACCATGACTGTTGAGCTTCAAAAGTCCTATGAGGACTTATGACCTTTTGAAATGCACCAAGCTTTGATGGAAAGGTACCATCAAAGTGCTGGGCAGGAGAGGTATGAGATCATTGCCTCCATGATCACAACCAAAATGAAGGATGGAGAGTCCATCATGGCCCATTTACAAAAGATGCAGAGATATGTGGACCGCTTGCTGAATTTGAATGTGAACTTCGATGAAGAGTTGGCCATTGATATCATCCTACATTCGTTGCCTTCTTGTTATGATCAGTTTCGTATGACCTATCATATGAACAAGGAGGAGGTCACTATTAGCAAGCTTCAAGGCCTTCTAAGAACTGCAGAAAGCAACTTGAAAGGCAATTCAGTTGTACCAACTACTTCTATTGTTGCTGCCCTATTCTGGTAATTGGACATGGGAAAGGGAAGAAGAGGAAGGCTCCTTATAAGTGCAGCAAGGGAAAGTCTCTTGATGGATCCTCTTCCGGTGGGACCAAACCTGGTTCTGCTAATCCCTCTACCAATCCAAAGGATGCAGAGTGCTTCCATTGTCATGAAAAAAGGCACTGGAAACAAAGCTTCCCCAAATACTTGCAAGAAATTAAGGATGGGAAGATAAAGCCCACCTTTGCAGGTATTTACACTATTATTTCTAATAACTCATCACATGCTAATTCTTGGGTCCTTGATACAGTTTATGGATTTCACATTTGTTCTAATTTGCAGGGACTAAAAAGAAGTAGGGATGTGGAGCACGGGAAGATAAACTTAATCATGGGAAATAAGAAAATGTCGCATGTCACCAATATTGGAGTTGATTCTTTATTGCTTAGTAATGGGTTAAATTTAGAATTAAATAATTGTTGTTACTCATCGAAAATGGCGAGAAATATTATTTCATTTCATAGTTTGTATAAACAAGGTTTTACCTTTTCTTTTAATAATGAAGTTGGTAGTATTAATGGTTATTATAATGGTACATTTTATTTTGAAGCATTACCTTGTAATGGTATATATGAAATTGTGATGGCTGTAGATAACCTAGGAAATAATGTGTTGAATATTGATTCGTCCAATGTTTTGGACAAGGCATGCTTGTGACATTGTCGTCTTGGACATGTCAACAAGAAGCACATAGGCCAACTCCAAAAGGCTGGAGTCTTGGAGTCATTCGACTTGAAGTCGGGTGACACTTGTGAATCTTGTTTACTTGGAAAGATGACCAAGTTACCCTTCACTGTTACTTGACCCGATAGTAGCATGGTCCTTTTGGGTTGCCTTCACCAGTGCAATTTGATAGGATGGACTTTTGAGAATAAGGTTATTTGTGATTTATTAATATATTATAAGTATAATATATTAATTGAGAAATCATATTATTTAATAAGTATTGATCAAGAATTAATTTGGAATTAATTTAGTGATCAAAAGAGACTAATTAAATATACGGGGATTGATTAAGTAAATCAATGATTCTTATAGTGTGAGCCAATGATCCATGGTTAATTAGGATGAGCTAAACCAATATGAAAGTCCATGGACGTTTAACCTATAAAGCCTAAGTAATATGAAGGGTCATGGTGCATTAGGGTTTGCATGGATGAAACCCTAGCATTTGTCACACTATAAAAGCAACCCCCTAGAACTAAAATCGGTTTCCCATTTGTTCTAAGAGAGTGATAATGGATTTTGAGCTAACTAGAAAATTCTCTCAAGTATCCTCTTGCATTTGGTGTTTGTGACACATTAGAGGCATCATACTTGAGGTGATTAAGTTTTCAAAGGCTAAGACTTCAAACTACATAAGAGGTATTCATCTAACTATGAGTTTTATGTTGTATATCCTCAATTGTATGCTAGTTAGGATGTATGCTTTGGAAAATTGAAAATGAATGTATAATTAGAGAAAACATATATCCAAAGCATCTAGGGTTGCATCTGAACCATATTGTGCTTAAAAGCTAACACTTCTTACCCAACCTCTTTCAGAGATTCCGTACTTTAAGCAACCCTAGAGCAAGAGAGAGCTAATTGTGAGCCTTTAAGAGAGTTTGGAGTGATTTTTGAAGAAGGAAGAAGGTGGTGTGAAGACCTTGGAGTGGAGTGCATTGTAGATCTGGGATTTCTAGCTTGTTTGCAACCTCAAAAAGGTATAAAGCTTGCATCTTTACCACTCCATCTTGTAGATCTATGGTTTTGCTCTTTAAAGTCTCTTTTGGTCCCAAAATGATGATTCTTGAACAAAGCATGTTCTTGACCAATTAAGTCATTCATTCAGACCTTTGGAAGGGTCTTGAGTCATAAAAATGGGTTCCAAATAGTTAGTTTTGCACCATACTCTGACTATTTGGTTAGGATACTCGAACTACGAGGTGAGTTTTCCTCACTATACCCATAGGTCTAAGGCACCAAGGTCGGCCCATTGGATTAGATACTTTGTTTTGTGATAGTATGATATTGTGTTCTAGTGATCTATTAAATCGGTATCATGGTATATAGGATGATGCTATGCTTAGTGATCTGTAAGATCTGTCTGATTGTCTGATTGATAGGTTATCTGTATGTTTATCTGTTATGTATACGTCGACATGTAGTGTGTGGTTTGGTTGAGGTGGACCAGTGTAAACTGAAGGCCAAGAGATCCAGGGCATCCTAAATAGACTATAGGCCCAACAACCGTAGCAGTCAGGCCGAAGGCTCAGAGAACGGTCCAGATAGACTGAAGGCCTGGTGAGGTGTTCCAGTCATGCTGAAGGTTTTGTGAGTGTTCCAGATAGTCTGAAGGTCGGTGCGGCATTCAGTCAAACTGAAGGCTCTTTATGCATGATGTTTGTTATTATGTTATGTGGTGGTACTTTGGGGGAACTCACTAAGCGTTGGCTTATAGTTTTGGGTTATGTTTCAGGTACTTCGAATGATCACGGGAAGGCAAAGGCGTGTCCGTACACCTCCTCTTGTTATGACTTATGAATTTGGGAGACTGTGTTTGAGAAAATGTTTTGAAACTATGATTTGTAAACAATTTGTTAATTTGGGTTGATTTTAAAAGTTTAAATTTATCATGATTTTTATGATGTTACAAAATTGGTCAAATACATAACTATGTAGCTATAATGGGTAAAAGTTAAAGTAAGTTTCCCCAATTGGCAGCCAGAGTAAAGTAAGTTGATATTCTATACAATCTCCTTCTTTTCTAAATTTTCTTTAAGTTATAATTAACCGATGTACTGAATCTATTATTTTATTATAGGTCATCATCCAAGGGTTAAAGAGGTATAAAAAGTTATACCCGCTTACAGATTTGCCAATGTAAGTGGACATCTATTCGTATGATTTTTTATGTAAATTAAGTACTATGATGAGTCAATTGAAATGCATTTTAAATGTATGAATTGTACTCATTTGTATTTTAGTTACCTTTATGAAATACATTGAGCAAATGCAAAGTACAATGCAATAATGGACAAAGTTTATTGTCATTAGTTTTGTGATTTGAATAAGAATTTTATTATAGATTTAAGGTATTGGTTTTTTCTATTTTTTGCATTTTAGGCACAAAAAAATACATGGATGTTTTAATTTTTTTTCACTCATTTTAGTGGCAGAATACCGACGGAAATGAGTATAGTCAGTAATTCGTTGGCAATAAAGACAAAGTTGGTCAAACATCCCATCGTCGCTAGTTCGTAGATAATATGTCGATAATTTACCAACGGAACATGTTGTCGGTATTCGGTTGTTACTCCTTTGCACTTCCGTCGGTTTAATTTACCCACAACGATTTCCCGATGGTCCGTTTTTGTCTTCAATTTGTCGGTACCGGCTTGTTCCGACAAATACCGATGGATATGGTTGTCCATATTTCATGAGTTTCTAATAGTGAAAACATTTAGTTCTAGAATTGGTTCTTTAACTGTTTTCTAGGGATGTATATTCCTCCTGGAGCTTGTAAGTCGGAGCTATGTGAAGGTAGTTCCTATAGAGTAGCGGTTGGAGAAAAGAAGAGAACATGTGGGATTATCTTTGTTTGTAATTACTTTTAAATAGGAAATAGACTGTAATTACTTTTATTATATTTAAGAAAATACTTTTTAAACTACATGTATTTGGTAAACACTTTTAGTAATTACTATGGTGAGGTTAAAAACTCGTATATTGCAGGGTAGTTTGTCGTTAAACTGTCAGTAATTAAGTAGGATTTTTTAAGGGTTTTATATTTTGTCGGAAAATGGTTTGTATTTTCGACATCTTTTTTCGAAATTTTTCCTAGGAAATTATTCTCCTTTTTGTAGTTGTGTACCTGAACATTCACAAAAGTTAAACGAATGAACATATATACCTCTCTTTGTGTTCATTCATTTAACTAGCGAAAATAAAATTATTTCCATTCATTTATTTGATAAGAAAACGAACTTTATCGGAATATATATATATATATATATATATATATATATATATATATATATATATATATATATATATATATATATGTTCAAGTATTCTAACTAATTATTGTGCGGATATCGCATGTTATTAGAATGATAAAGAAAATATGTTGTTTGATAATATAAATACGTTAAATTTTATATAACTATTGTCATTAACACATATTCTCACTAATTAAATCGTCTATAAGGTTATTATATAATTATTATTATTATTATTTTCATTTCTGTCAGAATGTTGTCAGAATGTTTATTTGAGTTGTATTCTGTTAGAATGAAAATGAATTAAAAACGACGTGTGATAACAAATATAAATAAAAATTAGCGAGAATGAATGAAAATGATGATATTTTTGTAAGGTTGAACGTATTCGCATTGTGAAACAACTTATTCTCTTAGTAATTTTCATAGCATAGATATCTGCACAATAATTAGTTAGAATAGAATAACCTAAGCCAATATATATATATATATATATATATATATATATATATATATATATATATATATATATATATATATATATGTGTGTGTGTGTGTGTTGAACATAGTAGCTTTCTTTTTACCATTTGATCATCTTTATTTGGCAAAAAAAATATTCAAAATATAGTTTGATCATCAAACATATGATATATAAATTAAATTAACATCTAGAAAATATTCTTTGACCAAGAGATGTTAAATCGAATTCTCTATACATGGCCCATCACATTCACGAGCACTCGATGAGCAATACTTCTAAGCTCTTGATCTCCGAACTACAAATTGTAAAGCATTATAAATCAGTTTCAACATTTTTATGTTAAATGAATAGATATTAACCGCTATTGTTATATATACTACTTTAATAAACAAATAACAAGTTGAATGGTTTAAAATTCATCCAATTATACGTTTAAAGTGTTTACAAATGTCTACTCACACAAGCATAGTTGAGATACCCGGTATTTTTCAAGTTAGCAGGATAATGTTCGCTCAAAGCATCACAACCACTGCATTAATTGAGCACCATGAGTTAGGATGATAATATACAAATAGCTTCGTGAGATAAAAATTTACCTGAAAAGTCTAGATACTTCAACCAACTGCATGTAGCAGTTTAAGATCTGCTTCAACAACTCTGGATTAGGTTGGTTTCTCCCAAACCCGTCTACAGTTTTTCTCAATGTATTGTTGACATAACAATTTGAGTAACTACAAACGCTGCCCCCTGCAAATTGAATTAATAAATCGATATACATGATCAAGATGATGAAGTAACTATAAGAATATGATTGTAGTGAAAGTGTGACATTACCTTTTTTGCGAGTTCACTGCCTACATCAATGCAGCGAAGGCATATAGCCAATGTTTGGGTTTCAAGAAGAAACCGTATTATTTCGGGTGTGTTCGTATCTTCCACTTGGACGAGTCTCACAATGACAGCTAAGGAGCAAATTCTTAATTCCTCTAAATGTCTGATTCTATAACCTTATTGATATGTTACTAAAAATGTCAAACAATAATAGCTAGAGGAAATGAAAAGTATCTCTCACTACCTCCATTTTTGTGCTACGATGGTCAGCCATCCACTGTATATAGCCGAAATTAAAAAGAAACAGTTAGGGAAAAAAACATGAAATCTACTATATAGCGGAATTAAAAAAGAAAAGTTACGTATAAATATTATGAGTGACCCGAAGTAAAGTTAATTATTGCTTGTGAAACTCTTTTGGCTCCTTCGTAATCAAGGGGAGGGGGTGATGATAGCAAATAGTAGCCGGAACAAATTTCCGGCATGCATGCAATGATGATCAATAATATGATAAAGATATCATTAATACAATTAGTAGGGTGTTGTCCATGGATTATAACTAAAAGATACTATCAAAACATATTAGTGTTACCCGACATGATTCATATAATGTGTACAACTTTTCATTTATGTGACTTATATGTTTTATATCCATGTCACTTCTGTTGGAGAAAGGCATTGAAATATGAAGAGAGAATGAGTGCAGTCAAAACAGAATTTTTATTAATCACAATATCAACAGCTGCAACCCTTTTACAACCATTGCACCCCTTCACTTTGATGGTTAATAACTTCCATATAACTAACTAACTTTCCAGATATAACTAACTTATAATAACTAATTTTAACTAAGATTAACTACTACAACATAATTACCAAAATAACCCTAAGTCTAGATTAACTTTCAACACTCCCCCTTGATCTAGACTTGATTCACTCTTGGCCTTTTTTATTTTCCTTGAGGTAGATTTGATGATTCCAACAGCACCCTCACGGAAATAACCAAACTTCTGTTACTGTTTCTTTCATGCTGGACAACACTTTAACACCTTTTTTCCTTTGGTCCTTGTGGCTTTATTTATTTATTTATTTGAATATAGTACAAATATAGGGTCTTGGCGCCGGTGGCTTATGATCTTTGTTTGACTATACACGAAATTGGATTGAAAAAATCCATAACCAAGTACATGCTCCATATCTTTTGTGTCCTTTATTGATAATCTTTCACACAAACACCATCCGATAACGTGTCCCTCTATAGATTTCTCTAAAATATTACTACCTTCAGTAGGATTCCTTACACTCATCATTTTCTTCAACCATACGATCACCTCTTTTCGTCAATGAGAGATATTTTCCATCTTTCATTTATGTTTTCCTCTCGTGATGCCACCAAACCTTCATCAATCTTTGGGATTTTTCAGAACCATCCAACAACAACATCGTACAAACCCATAAGAACCATCCAACAACAACATCGTACAAACCCATAATCTTTTCATGTGGATCAAACACACAAACAACAACTTGTAGGGGATTAGACTTCATCTTCTTGAATTCTCCTTTCCTCCACACATATTCATACCAAGATCTTTTCACTTGGCATGCATCATACACAACACATGAACAAAAATCCTTTCATCAATCTTTTGTTCCTTTACAGAACCGTTTATCATCATCATCATCATCACCCCTAGAATCTTTTCATCTGGATCGAAACTACTTTGACTTAACGCACATGTGATCAATCCGGCACAGGGAGATAAGATGATGTCATCGGTCCCATCATCAGGGGTAGAAACTACTTTGACTTAACGCACAAGCATCCCACCACCGGTCCTATACCCAAGTTTGGTGGTTTGGGTTTATACTCGGCAGTAGAGGCTACTTCATATGCTTTTGTTGCATCAAGGGCCTAAACTTGGGTATTGCAAGACCACATCTTACGGGATAGCGGCATATACGGTATGGATTCTGATTATGATGGTGCCTTGGTTTCTCTTCGTAACAAGCTTCCAGATTCTGACCTTAGCAGTTTTACTACAAAAGACACCGCCCCCTCTAAATCCCAGAGTACGCTGGCGAGTGCCCTTTTTCGTAAAATTGTCCAAGATATGAAAGTTCATCTCGACATGACGTCCCGTCAGAAAGCGGTTTTCCAGTGCTTACGTGCACCACACGCCCAAGATTTTCTTCTTGATATCCATATAGATGGGATTGGCCAACATATGTCTCATGTGGAGTATCGTACTATCCTCAAATATCGACTCATGATTCCAATATTCCCAGCTGACGAGATATGTCCGGTGTGTCGCAAGGCATGTTTGGACTCCTTTAGAGAGCATGCAGTTCACTGTAAAGAACTCTCGAGGTTCAAATACAGGCACGATATGGTTAGAGATGTTTTGTTCGATATATTTAAGCGTGCCGGAGTTTTCGCTAAGAAAGAGGCACCAGTGAATTTCTTGACTGACCCGACAGAAGGAAGGTCAACCCTTAGACCGGCTGACATTTTGATTTTCGGATGGGTCGAACGGAAACATGCATGTGTGGACCTTACAGGGGTATCTACTCTCGTGGGCTTGAGGGTGGGGGGTTTCACGGCAGGACTGGCTGCTTTAAAAGCTGCTACAGGCAAAGTCACCAAACATGAGAAATCGTGCATGGAAAATCAACACGTGTTCATACCATTTGCATTTGATACGTTTGGTTTCCTCACACCGGATGCGGTATAGCTTCTTAATAGAGTACAATGGATCATGCATTGCAATGGTATATCCACTAGTTCTATGAATGTAGTCTTTAAAAGATTGAGTTTTGCTATACAAAAAGGCTTAGCGGCGCAGCTTGTTGCCCGTTTGCCATCTCACTTGTTGTACGATGATAATTAAAATATAATATGCATTATCCTCTTCTTCTTCAATGTTATCTCCATTTTCTTCATCTTTCATTCTTGAACCAAAGGCTCCGATACCACTATGTTGGAGAAAGGCACTGAAACATGAAGAGAGAATGAGTGCAGTCAAAACATAATTTTTATTAATCACAATATCAACGGCATTAATACAATTTACATGTTTGAAGGTATTTATACACACACATATAATAGGTTCAAGATCCTAACCCGAAGGTAGGAACCTCAACAGACCACCTGTGGTTCGAGAAACGGGAATTCTCCAGCAAATCGTATTAGACTTTTATTCCGCATAAAACCTAAGTAATCTATAGAACATTAATTATATAGTCTTGCTAATCCTAATCATAAACCAAAACCAAATCCTAGAAAATAGGAATTCTAAACTAAATAAAAAAACTAATATTCTAATTAAAAGGAAAGCTAAATAAAACTCTCTCTCTTGAATCTTAATGCTTATCCCTTCGTCGACAGACCTGACCAAAATGACCAACATCGGTCGTATCATTACTCCCCTCCCAAAAACGCACCTTGTCCTCAAGGTAGAACTCAAGAAAACGCATGTTCATATCACCCATGTTCTCCCAGGTGGCTTCGTACATATGCAAATCCTTCCAACGAATCAAACCTCACGACCCATGGCCCCATCTCAAACACCTTCCACCTGTTCAGGTTGCATCAGCACCTCCATGTCATCAGTCAAAGTAGCGGGTAGTTGTGGGTTTGGTTCCCGGTTACCTATAGCCTTGCACAGTTGAGAGACATGGAACACATTGTGGATACGAGCGGAGAGGGGAAGCTGCAATTTATACGCCACCAGACCAATTCGAGCTATTATTTCAAAAGGTCCAAAATAGCAGGCCGCAAGCTTTTCATTCACACGCCTTGCCACAGATTGTTGTCGATATGGTTGCAATTTTAAAAGAATTGCTCCCTGACTTCGAATTCCACCTCCTTACGATGCTTATCAGCCTGATTTTTCATTAGTTGTTGAGCATTTAATAAATCACCCCGCAATTGCAACAAAACCCGATCCCTCTCTTGAAGGTATTGATCAATAGTACTAATCGGCATCCTTTGAGTCCCATAATGCAACAAATGAGGTGGATCACGACCATACAAGACCCGCAAAGGAGTAGTGCGAGCAGAAGTATGAAAAGTGATGTTATACCAATATTATGCTCATGACAGCCAACAAACCCATTTTTCTTGGCAAATTTGAAAGGAAACAATGGAGATAATGTTGAATCTATATGCCCAAGAATCATTATTGAGTGATATTGCTAATAATATATGATCTAATAGGGTCACACATTTATCAAGTTGGCACTTATTGAATATTTATTAAGTATTTGATATTAATAAATAATTCAACTCTTATATTTAATTAGAGAATAATTATTGTTTTATGAAAATAATAATGAAAGAAAGAACAAACTAGTTATTATATGATATGGTATCATATAATAAGTCATGTACAAAGTTTTGGATCTTTTGGTTAATCATAGATAAGTTAAGAACTTACTCTGCCATGGTTAAAAGAGTTGGAGACAATTTTTGTCTTCATTCCCACACTTTTCCCTTGTTACTTTATGTTTTATAATACTTTAGAATATTATAATCCATGCCTTGTACCCTTTGAATTTTTTCTTTATAATATTTTAGAGTATTATAATCAAAAGTTGTTTCTTTACATTGTGTATATAAGAAGAGTCTAGGAGGCTCATTTTGGCTAGTTCTTTTGTTCATCATCTTCTCCTTTTTCTCTCCCAAAACCGTGAGCACCAAGAGAGACCTCTATCTCCATATTTTGAAGATGGTGCTTGCATTTTGGTGTTCACTTTGGTGCTATTTGTTTTTTCGAAGCGAAAATTCATGAAGTCTGCGGACCACCTCTGCAATCCTCTGTAACAGAAGAGGTGGAACAAACGGCTGCAGCCTATAATAAGAAGCATGTTTGTTTTTTAACATTTGCAGACTGCTGCAGTAAACTAAAATTTAAATAAATTAATTTTATAAACTGAAAATAGTTCTCAACACCGAAATTTAATAATTCTAGTCTTAAAACATTGAAATAATAATAAAAATAGCATGTAAAAAACAAAAATATAAAACTTTTTTTTAAAAAAAAAATCTTAAAAAAATGTAAAAGAAGCTAATAGTTTTATTCTAGAAAAAAAAAACTAATTTTAAAAAACATTAAAAAAGAAAATAATAAAAAAAATTAAGAAAGTATTGCAAACGTTGTTTACAAAGTTTGAAAAAAAATTACACACGTTAAAAAAGATGCAACTCAAATTGAAAACATTATTAATAAAACGGTAAAAAAAATTAAAAAAATCATGTTAAAAAAATCGTGGAAATTATAAAAATAAATTGTATCACATCCCTAAATAAAAATTTAAGAAAATCAAAGTTTTAAAAAAAATTTAAAAAAAATTATACAAAAATTCTTAAAAAAAACACTTAGAAAAATGAAAGCTGAAGAGGTTAGAAGAGACAAGTCAAGTGCTGCGCCATGCAGCACACGTGCAGAGGTTTTATAGTCTGAAGTCTTTCAAAAAACAAACTGCTGCAAGAGGGAAAGTGTTGCTCGTGTGCTGCGCCGCGCAGCAATAAGTGGTTTGAAGAGGTTTTTATAGAAAAACAAACAACACCTTTGTGTCTCCCTTTAGTGCTTAATTATCTAAGCACTTAAGGCTTGAATATCAAAGTCATACAAGAAGGAAACTAGCATTTCATGGTGCCTTACTCTTGATGGTGGATACTTGTAGAGATGATCATGCTCTTTGATCTTTACATCTTCATCAACACCCCAAAACCAAGTGGGTTCAAAGGCTTCAAAGGTTATCTCTAAAACATCCTATGATTGGTTTTATTTCATTCTAACCTCTATAAATGGATCCATGATGGTTCGGTTTTGTTACGAACTAAAAATAAACTTGTTATTTTTAAAGTCTTCTGTTGCCGGTTTTTGTGAAAAACAAACTTTTATTTTGTATCAAAACCCAACAGATAAGTCTCTAAACAACGATTAACAATCTCAGTCTGCCCGTCTATTTGCGGGTGGTAGGTCGTGCTTCTTTTTAACTGACTACCCTGCAACTGAAATAGCTCCTTCCAAAATAAACTTAGGAAGACCTTATCTCGATCATACATGATAGACTTCGGAATCCCATGTAAGCGCACAACCTCTCGAAGGAAAACAGTAGCAACTGTTAAGGCAGTATAGGGATGCTTTAACGGAACAAAATATGTGTATTTACTTAGGCGATCAACAACTACAAAAATGATTGTTAACCTATCCGACTTTGGCAAACGATCGATGAAGTCCATAGTAACTTCAGACCATACCTTATTGGCTAACTCTAGGGGTTACAATAACCCGCTAGGTGCCATGGTAGAATATTTTTGTCGTTAAAAAACATCACACTCTGCAACCATTTTTGTAATGTCGTGCTTCATTCCCACCCAAAAAACCTCCCAAACCATGTGTTGATACATCTTTTGCACTCCCGACTGCCCCCTACAACTTCATGATGAAATTCAAAAAATAATTTTGGAATCCAGCTTGACTGGCGATTAAGAACCAATCGACCCTTATACAACAAACAGTTGTTTTTAATAGAATAACCTGATGGTCCCTGTTGCCCGGATTCAACCTTTTTACAACCATTGCACCCCTTCAAGTTACATAAGAGACAACCATTAACCCTATTTTCCGGATCAAAAAACGCGTTGATCGATTAGATTACTTAAGAAATTGGAAAAGAAAACAATAATGTAGACTCCATGCAAAAAAGTGCTTAAAGAAGTTTGAAAAAAGTTCCGATGGAGAGTGGAGACTCGATCTACAAGAGAATTAATTAAGAACAACAATAAACATGGAGTGATGGAGATGGATCGCATTATAACATACCTCGTTCAGTAGCTGCTCAAGAGCGTCTCTCTTGCGCAGAGGGACGTTGAGCATCTTCAAGTGTTGCTTTATCTCTGATAATTTTGATCGGACGGTGGAAGACGATGCTCCGTCACTACCATCGCCGGCAAATAATGTTTCCGGAAAGTTTTCCATTTTGTGACGCATACAACTCCCTTTCTCTCTCTCTCTGGAATCTTGAATCCTCTCTCTAATCTTGAATCTATCAATGAGTCTTGAAGAGATCGTCTATTTGTTATTGACTTGTTATATAGTTGCTATTAACCGTTGGTTGTTAGGGCTTTGGGAATTTGGATTAAATATTTTGTCATAACCGTCTCCATGCGCGGTGTTTTTTAATGGCATACATATGACATCTAATTACTTCCTATCAATATTTTAATCTACACTAATAAATAAGAATGATTTTTTCATGTGTCTTCTTCTCTTTTATTTTGAAACCGGTTATTTTCTAGATTTTTTTGAATTATTTAATATCCATTTGTCATTTTTATAGATTTTTTTCTTTTTTATTCAAATTCCACATATTAACTGCCACCTCATATTAATTAATTTTATAAATATATTAATTAATGTACATAATAACTTTCTATTTGTGAATTCCTATTTTCTATTTATATATTAATTAATGTATATGTATATTAATGTAGATAGTACATTCCATTTGTGAATTAATATTATTTTATTAGTATAGATTAATTAAGACCAAATTACATAAATAGTCCATCTGGTATACCTAAGGTCACAAACTCAGTCGTTACTTATTTTGTTATGAACATGGTGGCTACCAAAACTTACGTGAATGGTCTTTTTTGGTTACAGCGTTACTTTTGGTCCTTTTAATAAACTCGTGTAATACACGGGTCTCACACCTATTACATATTAAAATAGATTATTAACGGACAATTTTATTTTCACATTTTATTTAAATATTTTTTATTAGCCCTTTTATTTTATAAATGTTCCAAACTATAGATTTTAAATTATATGGTCTCTAGCCCTTTAATTTTTGTTATATATATATATATATATATATATATATATATATATATATATATATATATATATATATATATATATATATAAAATGAGAGAGAGAGAGAAAGAGATTCAAACCGATTCGATTCGAAAATTGGATTTGGTTAAAACCGATTTTGAACAAACCAGATCAGATTAAACCGGAGACCGGAGCCAAACTGGTTTGGCATTTTAGACAAGAAAACGGATTCTACCCCGGATCAAGAACTGGATTTTGTCTAAACCGGATTGTTGATGACGTCATTGAAACCGGATCGGATTGGATCGGATTCGGGTTTTGTGCTTCTCTACACATGTGTATTACTTTTTTTACTCCTGTTTATTTAAATATTATACGAATAGTTTTTAGATATTAATTGAAGTATCACCGATCGTGATATATATATATATATATATATATATATATATATATATATATATATATATATATATATATATATATAAAAGTTAGTTTGATAACTTAAAAAATTGCAAGAACTCAAGAACTTTTAGTTCACTTATCATTTTTCAAAATCAAAACAATCATATGCCTCTTAGAGTCGCGTCTAAAAGAGATTCATGTTCTAATAAAATATTTCACATACTTTTTTTGGAAATGTGCATATATACACATCTAAATGTGCATGCATGCACATCTATATTTTTTGTGTTTTTTAGATATCTTCAAGTTGCAATTCTCTTAAACGTCGGTATTAAAGTTTCATTGTTGCACTGGTTTTGAAAAAATTTGAAAAAAAAACACTAAATGATATGTGTGTGTGTGTGTATATATATATATATATATATATATATATATATATATAGAGAGAGAGAGAGAGAGAGAGAGAGAAGTTCATAATATAACCAAATCATATTGACTAACCATATAACCCACTAATAGCTCTTGGATCGTTAATATAACATGTTAGATTAAAAATGGTGTAACAGTCAAATTTCACTTGACAACATGGAATTAAATACCCCATGGGCATAATGGGGTTTACGCATTACACCACCATGCACACCATCTCCTTTTAAACCTTACCTACCAATAACTACCATCGTGTCGAATCCTAACTTCGTGATATCGTAGGGTAGGACAAGTTCACAACACCAATAGTACCGGTAAGTGCTTTCGTCAATTGAAAAACGACAAGTGAAGGTGTCGCTAGCATTTGTTGGAAAGTTGTAATAGGTAATTGATATCGAATCAGATTAATGTGAAACCATCATCGATCTAATCATTTTTAGCAACCTGACGCAATTACCGATGTTAAATCATGTCACACATCTTCTTCAACGTGAACCCTTGAGTCTTACTTTGTGATCTAAAACCTAAAATCGCAATCGGATACCACCGTTTTGAATAATACACCACCACAATATGAATGTCATCTTCAATCGATTATGTAACTTTAAGTGTCCATTTGTCTCTTTTGCTACCTCCTACACCTCATTTGTTGTTGAAACTCATAGAAAGTGAGTCGCTTCAAAGACGACTTGGCGTATAACCTCTCTGTTCATAGAACCCCTAGAATCTCACAAAAGTGATCCTCATATTGTTCCTTAGTCTTAGAATAAACCAAGATATCATCAATAAAACGATTATTGAATAATCCACCATTGGTCTGAACACTCGGTTCATGAGATCCATGAATGTCATTGGTGTGTTGGTGATCCCAAAGGGCCTAACCACAAACTCATAATGACCATAACGAGTATGAAAAGCAGTCTTCTGAATGTCATCCTCCCTAACCCTCATCTGACAGTAGCCTGAACTCAAATCGATTGTGGAGAACCAACCTGCAACTGGTCAAAAAGGTTATCAATCTTCGGTAGTGGGTAACCGTTCTTCACCGTCAACTTGTTCAACTATTGTTAATCAATACGTATCCGGTCTAATCCATCCTTCTTCTTGACAAAAAGAATCAGTGCTCCCCATGCCGAGCTGCTAGGTCAAATAAATACCTTGCCTAACAGTTTCTGGAGTTGTGATGACAAATCCTGCATCTCAGGCGACACAAGGCGATATGGCGCCTTGAAAATCGGGGTAGCATCACGGATCAGGTCAATCCTAAACTCCACCTGCCTCTTAGGGGGCACACTTGGAAGATCATCTGGAAAAACATCTGGGAACTCCCTCACCACGAGACATCGGAAACTAACTTCTTATTCTCATCTCGAGTGTCAATCACATATGCAAGGTAACTTAAGCATCCATGCTGAAGATACTACCTAGCCTTGGCAATCGAACAGAAGGCTGAACCAACTTTAATGTCTTCCCTATAGATGGTCAAATCTCCCCCCATTTAGGGTACGAACTACCACAAGCTGACGCTCACAGTCGATCAAATCTCTGAACCGACTCAACCAATCCACACCTGTGATCACACATACATCTCTCATCGGAATACGGTTAAGGTCTACCAGAAATCCCATTCCAAAAATATCTAGTATACAATCACAGTAAACATCCGAGGTTGTAACTGTGTGGTCACCGGCGATGGCGGCCTCCAGAGGTTAATCCAATGATCCAAGGGGAACATGAAAATCCTTGTTAAATAAAGAGGACACAAAAGATTAACTCGCACCTAAGTCAAACAACACTAATGTTGGTAATGAATTCACTAGGAATGTACCTACATAAGCATGGATATAAGTGTACATGAAATATAAATTGACAGAAAAATAAATAAATACATATCTGTAATGACATGTGGAGTTTCCTTTGCCTCCTCTGTTATCAACTAGAAAGCTTGACATCGGGTCTTTAGGGCCTTATCCTTCCCCCCAAGTCTATCAATGATGCGCAAATTCGCAGGAGTCGGAGTCTGAAATGATCTCAAGGTAAGCAATGCGCTATCGGCCTTCATATGGCATGTCTGATTGCATTTGAAGCAAACATGAAAACCCTTAGGATAATCCTTTGCAAAATACCCCTCCTTGCCATACATATAACAAACTAACTCTGCCCGACATGGCCCTTCATGACCCTTACCATACTTGCTACAAGTGTGGCCCCTATGACCTCTTAATCTTGAATCCATGTGTTTGAACCGCTTAATTGCTGATTACGGCTACACTGGGAAAAGCCTATTTTCCCTCCTCTATCTCTCCATCTCACCCTCTCTCTCCTGAGTCTCCAATATAATATCCTTTCTCATGGTATTAGACTACGGCTCAGCCAATGTACAGTAGTAGGTGTTTGTCACAAACTCTCTGATATCCTTTTTAAGCATACTCAAGTATTGGGTCATCCGCACCGGCTTTGAGGAAGCATATTGTGGAAAATATAAGAATCTCTCATGAAACATATTGGTGATCTCGGTCACCGACTATGTCGCTTGCCTGAGCGATAGGTACTCCTGATCCAACCGCTCTTTCTCTTCACTAAAGGAACATACTTACCCCAAAACATATCAAAAAAACCGCTCTCATGTCACTATGGATCGCTCCGCTGGAGAGTACCCAGTAGTCACAAACTTCCACCGGTCTTTCGCTGCCAAGAGAAGAAGGTTCAGTGCAAATCAAACCTTCAGGTCCTCCGGATACGAACAAGTATAGAAGCATCCCTCAGCATCAAAAATCTACCTCATCATAGTGATTAGGTCCTTAGTAACTCCAAGGGATTCATGTTGTTGAATTCCAGGTACTATATCTAATCACCCCATGCGGTCTCCAATTCGATCACCCTCCTCCTAGCATTACACTACGGCTCAACCAACGTACAGTAGTGGGTGTTCGTCACAAACTCTCTGATATCCTTCTTAAGCATACTCAAGTACATGGTCATCCACACCGACTTTGAGGAAGCATAATATGGAAAATATAACGATCTCTCATGGAACATCCTGGTGATCTCTGTCGCCGACTCTATCGCTTGCCTAAGCAATAGGTACTTCTGAGCTAACCGATCTTTCTCTTCACTAAAGGAACATACTTATCCCGAAACATATCAGAAAACCTCTCCCATGTCATTATGGCTCACTCCGAAGGAGAATACCCAGTAGTCACAAACTTCCACCAGTCCTTCGCTCCCAAGCAAAGAAGGTTCAGTGCAAATCAAACCTTCAGGTCCTCCGGATACGAACAAGTATAGAAGCATCCCTTAACATCAGAAATTCACCTCATCACAGCCGTCAAGTCCTTGGTCCCATCAAACTCTAGGGGATTCATGTTGTTGAATTCCAGATACTATATCTAATCACCCCATGCGGTCTCACAGCGCCAACGACTATAGTGGTTGTGGCAGCAGCAGCCTTAGTGACAGCAGCGTAAAGCTTGTCGAACAACTCAATCAACATGGTCTTAACAGACCAAAACATCTTCCGGATTGCCTCCCTCATCGTTGTGACCACCTCAGCAGCAATGATCCTATAAATCTCATCATCACTTGTACCCTGTTAATTGTATAGGTGACCGGTAGAGATTGCTTTTAGAGTAGTGATCGATGCAGCTATTCTTTTAGATTGTGAGGTGAGTTTTCTCACTATAGCCATGGGTTGAAGGCACCAATGCGGCCCATTATTTGTTATGTGTAATGCTAGTTGTCTTTGTGATACTTTCTTGGAAGACCCTGAGGGTAGCCCATGGCATTTGTATGAATGACCTGTTGGATTAATGTCTAAGTCCATAACTATAATTGGTAAGACTTGACCCGACCCGGCATGGTCCATTTGGGTTGCATGGCATCATGCACTTGGATAGACTATAATGAGAGAAATAAGACACTTATGGTTATTAATATATTATAAGTTATAGTATATTAATAATAAGAATAATAAGATTATTGAATTAGTATTGATCAAGAATCAATCTAGGATTAATTAAGTGATCAAAAGAAGACTAATTAAATATATGGGTTGATTGTGTAAATCATCCATACTTGTATAGTGGGCTAATGCTCCATGGATAATCAAGTTGGGCTAAAACCCATAGGATGGTCCATGGATGCTCCATGGTGTATTTGAACCCATGGATCCAAGGAAATGGAAAGTCATGACAATTAGGGTTTACCCTAATTGTAACACTATATAAAGATCTTATTCTTGACAAAAATCGGCCACTAGAGAGAGTAAGAAAGGGCTAGCCGATTTTCATGAGTGTAGAATTCTCTCAAATAATTCCAAGAGTATTTGGTGTTGTGTGAACCATTTGAGGTGTCACACTTGGGGCACTAGGCACTCAAGCTTCATGAAGACTTTCTACATGAAAAAGGTATGTATTCTATCTTGTTATATTCATTATTTTATATGCTAGATTAGGATAATACCTTGGATGTTCATATTTGTATGTATAATATAGAAAACATAGATCCAAGGTATTTAGGGTTGCATGTACACTTAGGAGTGTTAGAATGCTCAAAACCCAACATGACCATGGGGGTAGCCCATGACACTTGGATGTCAGAGCATGGGGCAGCCAATAGCATTTCAAGGAAAGACCATGGGGGTAGCCCATGGCACTTAGATGTCAGCCCATAGGGGTAGCCAATGGCATTCTAGGGAAAAGACCATGGGGTAGCCCATGGCAAATGTATGTTTGGTATGTGGTATTTGGGGGAACCCACTAAGATTTGTGCTTACAATTTTCAGTTTTATTTTTCAGGTACATCCGGTACTAAGGACAAGGGCTCGGCATGATGGGACATCATCCTCCAGAGTTTTTTGCATTGGCAATTAATGATATTACTTTGATGTTTAAATGATATATTCACTTTGATCGGTTTTGAAACAACTCATTTGTATGATTTATCGTTTAAAAAAATGAAAAAAAAAATACCTTGGATTTTCAGGACGTTACAAGTTGGTATCAGAGCCTTGGTTTGAGGGATTCGGGCATACTCTTGGGTATGTCTAAACTCAAACTGAGGAATTGATAATCTTTTGAAAGAAAATAAATTTCTAAAAGGATTTTTTTAAAGAAAATAAATTTCTAAAAAGATTTCTATAAAGAAAAAGGGGGTGTGATGTGTGCAATCAGCTGAGTTCAAGTAAGTGATTTCCAAAATACCCATACATGTTGATATGATATATATGATATGAATGTTCACATGATAGATTTCTAGGAAGCATTGGATGCTATGATTAGGAATATGTATTGGTAACAGTAATTGCCAAGTGTATGCTTTAAAAATTGTATACGGTTAGGATCATATAGCCCTAGAATGATTGATTTGGCCTTATTTCCTGTTCCTTGTCTGGTTATGATCCTAGGGTAGAATCTTTTATTCGATAGTCTATTTAATCCTGGATTGTGTAAAATTTCCATGCATAAGGCAACCGGAAGTGAGAATAGAAGTTCCTAGCATGGTAGTAGCAAGTGAATGTGGGATGCCCTTTGCTTGTTTTATGGCTTGGAGTGTTACTGTTCGAATGTTGCTTGCTTTGTGCTTTGTGGAATTCTAAGTGATGTGAGTTAACTATTAAGTGAATATGTTAAGCCACATGTTTCAAAGGTTAAATAATCTCAGAGTTATGGATTTAACTCTATTATGCAGTTGTTTGAGTCCAACCGTTGTAGGGTTGAGTCTTTTACTTGAATGACTATCTAAGCTTTGTTGCATATGATTGTCTTCATCAAGTGGTTCACTGACATTATTGGGAGTTTTTCAACAGCTGGTGGCAGGGTGAGGTCGGGAACCTAGGAGGACCTAGGAAGTGCTTTAGCGAGTTGGGTTGTTGATAGTTTCATTTTTATTACTTCTTTTCATAGTTTATTTTTAGTTAAAGTCATCTCATTTTAGTTAATCTTCATGCATATTTTCTCTTTTTGTTATTTTTCTCCTTTATCGGGTGCTTTCCAGCCTTTTGAGCTTATTTGCAGGATTTATCGAAGACTATTTGTTATTGGAGGCTTGGAAGGAGTGTGGGACTTATGGAGGCTTGCAGTTTGCTTGTGGACTTGAGGTGGTACAATTGGTCTCGGTGTCAATATAAGCAAGAAGCGCATTGGACTTAATCTTTGGACACGAACTCGAGCTATGGAAGATTCAAGGAGCATTGGATCAATCATTAGAGGCTTTGCAATGGCACAAATGGGATCTAAAGAGTTATGAATGTGGTCTGAAGTGTGAATGAGAAGATTGGGCTAGATTGTATTCTAAATGGCCCAAGTCCCACAATCAGCGAGACCCACGCGGTCCGCATGAATTGTGTTGAATTGATCCCGAGTTTTGACTTGTTGACTCTATTTGTGGAAGGTTGGTGGGTGGCTTTTGGCACCTTTTTGAATCCGGAAATAAGCCCCTTTTTGCTGGTGATTGGAGGTATTACGGCTATCTATCACTTGAAGAACACACACACTTTTCTCTCAAGAAAGCTTTGAAAGATTTGAAGATTTTTGAATACTAGTGTAATTTCTTTCCATCTTGCAACTAGAAGAATGTTTGGTACCACTAAACTATATTTCTTTTCTTTTACTTTGGCCATGCTTGGCTAAACTTTCATTTGGTTGATTAGGGTTTAACCCATGGATGATTAGTTGCTTTGAAGACTTATGATTATCTTGTGTTTGAAGTTTATGGAAATGTTTTCTAGTTAAACATCTTGTTGTGTTTATTTATCTTTGATCATGAGCTTGGATAAATGAATGCTTGTTTTTGTTGACTAATTTCTTGGTTAAGTAATGGACCCTCAAATTAGTAAGCAAAAAATGGTTTATAGGTTTGTTTTCATTTCATTTAGACCATGGAAATGTTTCCTCCATAATGATAATGTAAGCATTTGATTATCTTTTGGACTTGGTAACTCTTAGAACTTAAAACTAATTGATTTTCACAAGATTTTATGCTTCATTGATTTTGTGACTTTAATCAAGGAAATGTGTTAAGAGCTCCTCTAGCCATTTTAATATCTAAGAAGAGTTGAGGTAATTTGTGCTTATGAATTGCTATAGCCAAGTTAAACCAATTCACAAGTGTTATTCCATTAAGTCTAATGATAAGTCAACCATGTCATCCATGTGGTGTACCCAAAATCAACCAATTTCACTTCATTGAATTTAATCAAATATTTTACTTGTTTACTTGTCATATTTACATTCTAGCTAGTTTTAATTTTGTCAACCAATACTTGAACAAGTGATTTACATAGAGATTTAAATTAAACCAATCTATGTGGATACGATCCCTTTGCCACTACACACTATTTTAGTGTGTAATATTTAGGGTATTTATTTTGTTGGCCTCGACAACCACCAGTTGTCCTGTTTAGTAGGTACTTGGAATACCGATTTGAGAACATGACTTAGAGGATTTGGGATAATTCTCGAGGAAAGTATGGGTAGGTGTGGAAAGTAGTATTGGGCCCGTACTACTAAAAGCATAGGATTCATACTCGGATCGAGGGGAGTCACGAATAATCTAGGAAGCCTTTAGGATGAGTATTATGTGAGTATATTTCGATTATTGTAGGGTTGCTTTTCATTGTGGTGATGGGAACTCATGGAAGAGGTTCAGGATCTGGTTCAGGCTCAGGTGTTGGCATTGAACCGATGGATGAGCAGACGTGGGACTTCATCTTGTCGGAAATCACCCGTAACATTTTGGAGTAGACTCATGTGATCGTTGATTTGGTTAATTAAGGAAGGGACTATGGATATTTTGGATGATCTCCTGGCCACATTACACACGGAGATTTGGGCTATTGTATGGGCTCTCACTCTTTTCTTTTGCAAGTTTCATGCTTGTGGAGCTCCCAACTTCTTTGGGGAGAAGGACCCTATTGCTAGTAGGGGTGCTTAGCGGACATGGTGAACGCTTTTCGGTCGAGCTTCTACCCCGAGTGGTCTAAGGTTAGATTGTTTCTTGTCTTAAGAAAGACAGAGCTCGAAATTGGTGGGAGGAGGTAGACTTCGCTTTGGGAGGCAATGTCATTGTGACAATGACTCAGGTGGAATTTGTGACCCGGTTTAGGGCAGATTTTGCACCAGTTATCAAGGTACAGCAGTTGGTGAGGGAGTTTCAAGACATTTGCCAAACAAATGAGACTATGGCAGAGATCACTTCTAAGATTAAGGAGGGGGCTCTTTTGGTTTCGCAGTATGCCACAAACGAGGAGATGAATAAGACAAGGAATCATGATATGTTGTGAGATGGCAAAAGGCAGTTTGTCAGCTTTTCAGTTTTTCATACTTTGGAGGACATGATAGCTAGAGCCTGAGAGCGGGAGATTGATTTGGAGCACCTCAGGAAGAGGAAAACAAAGCAGGTGTACACATTTGGCGGTCCTGCGAAGAGACCCAAGACTTTTGATCAGCGGGTGAAAGGCCAGCATAGGCCAAGGTCAGTGCAGCACGTGCGGGAAGCAACACAATGGAGTTTGTCGACTTAGGGATTCGGGTTGCTATAAGTGTGTCAGGCTTGGTCAGGTCAGCATAGATTGTACCCGGGGGACGAGTCCATTATGTTTCCATTACAACTAGGTGGACCACGAGAAGGCCGATTGTCCGATGTTGTGAGGTGGATCAGTGTGTGTACCTACTCCAATTACTTTAAGGATCACTGATGGTTGTGAGGTCAGAGTAGTTGTTCCTCTGGTGAGGAACTGAGCATTACATTCATGGGCTGACGATATCCGAGTTCCACTGGTTGACGTCATAAATATTTTATTTTGAGAATCTTCATATGCAATTTTGCATACCAAGAGTCGTGCTTAGAAGATATTCGGGTGAGCTGGTTTTGGATGTCGATATGGAAGCCATTGACCACCATTAGAGCAAGATTTAAGTGAGAGAAGACCAACATCCAGTTCGATCTTTGGTGGTATCAGTAAGGAACTCAAGGAATCCATAACGTGGGCATGTTGGGTTTGAATTCATGAATTATAAGGTTTATTAGGAAATACGAGTCAATGAGGAATTGGTTTGATTGTGGGTGTAAGATCGGTAATTATCAAGTTCATACCTTCGAAGTAAGGTCAGTTGCAGGTTCGCATGGGAATTACTCTAGTGCAAGTAAGTCGTTGAATTGGTTGGGAACCCATTTCAATAATTGAGATGTTGTTCTTCTTCATATGATAAAATTGCCAAGGACTTATAGTGGATTCAGTGGAAAGTGCTCGGGTATATTGAGCTTTTTTAGATTTTAGGGGGGGGGGGGGTAGCCCATGGCACTTGGATGTCAGAGCATAGAGGCAGCCTATGGCATGTCAAGGAAAGACCATGGGGTAGCCCATCAGCTACAGAAGAAACCCCCACTAAGACCCACTATTTTGGGGGCTCTCACTCTTTCCTTCAGCAAGTTTCATGCTTGTGGAGCTCCCGAGTTCTTTGGGGAGAAGGACCCCATTGCTAGTAAGGGTGCTTAGCGGACATTGTGAATGCTTTTCGGTCAAGTTTCTACCCCGAGTAACCGAAGGTTATATTGTTTCTTGTCTTATGAAAGACAAAGATCAAAATTGGTAGGAGGAGGTGGACTTCGCTTTGGGAGGCGATGTCATTGAGACGACGACTCATGAGGAATTTGTGACCCAGTTTAGGGAAAAGTTTACACCAGCTATCGAGGTGCAGCAGTTGCCGAGGGAGTTTCAAGACCTTCGCCAGACGACTGAGACTATGGCAGAGATCACTTCCAAGTTTAAGGAGAGGGCTCTTTTGGTTTCGCAGTATGCGACAAATGAGGAGATGAAGAAGACAAGGTACCATGATATGTTGTGAGATGGTATAAGGGAGTTTGTCAGATTTTCAGCTTTTCAGTTTTTCGGATTTTGGAGGACATGATAGCTAGAACCCGAGACCGGGAGATTAATTTGGAGCACCTCAGGAAGAGGAAAAAAAAAAGCAAGTGCAGACAGTTGGCTGTCCTGCGAGAGACCCAAGACTTTTGATCAGCGGGTGAGAGGCCAGCATAGGCCAAGGTCAGTGCAGCATGTGCGGGAAGCAACACAATGGAGTTTGTCGACTTAGGGGTTCGGGTTGCTATAAGTGTGGTAGGCTTGGTCAGGTCAGCAGAGATTTTCCCTAGGGGACGAGTATGTTATGTTTCCCTTACAACCAGGTGGGCCACGAGAAGGCTAACCGTCTGATGTTGTGAGGTGGAGTAGTGTGTGTACCTGGTCCAGTTACTTTGAGTATCATTGATGGTCGTGAGGGCATAGTGGATACTCCTTTGGTGAGGAACTGAGATTTATAGTCACGGGTTGAGAAGATCCGAGTTCCACCGGTAGACGTCGCAAATATTTTATTTTGAGAATCTTCATATGTCATTTTGCATACTGAGAGTCGTGCTTAGAAGATATTTAGGTGAGCCGGTATTGGATGTTGATGTGGGAGGCATTGACCACCATCAGAGCAGGATTTAAGTGAGAGAATACCAACATTCGGTTCGATCTTTGGTGGTATCAGCAAGGAACTCAAGGAATCTACAAGGTGTGCATGTTGGGTTTGAATTCATGAATTATAAGGGTCATTAGGGAATACGTGGCAATGAGGAATTGGTTTGATTGTGGGCGTAAGATCGGTAATTGTCAAGTTCATACCTTCGAAGTGTGGTCAGTTGCAGGTTCGCATGGGAATAATTATAATGCAAGTAGGTCGTTGAATTTGTTGGGTACCCGTTTCGATAGTTGAAATTTTGTTCTCCATCGTCAAATAAAATCGCCAAGGACTTATAGTGGATTCAGTGGAAAGTGCTCGGGAATATTGAGCTATTTGAGATTTCCGTGCGGGGGGGGGGGGGGGGGGGGGGGGGAAGGGATGGGTATTCATTTTAATTTGGCAGGTGTGAGTTCGCTAAGATTGGCTAGTAATGGAACGCTAGTACTTGTGGGATTAGTTTGTCGACAACTTTGAGTAGTGAAGTTGCGAGATAGATTGGAAATCTATCAATTTTGTGGTTGCAAGAGTGCAGTTAAATCCAAGTGGGGAAGAATCGCTTGGACTAAGGAATTGCACAAGAAATGAGATTTTAGGTTACCTTTCAGGTAGTGATGGCGCATGGCGGGTATGTGATTAGTTTCAGGTTGAGGGATTGTGTTAAAGAATCTTTGCATGTTCTTTTATGATGAAGGCTTTGGGGTTCGAAGCATAACCTAAACACCAGATTGGAGTATAGCTGGATGAGGTTTCGACTGATGATGATTATGGTTGGTATGGTAGATGCACAATAAGACCATGTGTTGGGTCAATGGCAGTGTGGAAGTGTTGTAAGACTGCAGGGTGGTCGTAGCATTCAGTAGGATGGCGGGTAGTGATATAAGTGTTGTAAGACTGTGGGGTGGACGTAGCATTCATTAGGTTGGTAGGTATTAATAGAGGTGTTGTGAGACTGTGGGAAGGCCATAGCATTCATGGAATCAAGGAAGGATGTGGGACGTATGGGGTCGGTCGTGATGTAAGACTACAGCTGGACGTGTAGCATTCATTTATAGCAAAGTAAGTTACATTGCATTAGTGTGATGGTTGGTTATGATAGCCCTGGTTGGAACAGGAGGGCTATTGAAGCCTTATATACAAGTAGGTTAGAGTAGCTTGGGCAGACAGACTCTTGAATAAAGTCTCGTGGTACAGTCATTTGAAAGGATGTTGGTTTCAGCGACCGTTCGGGAATCCAACGCTTCAGATCATTGGTAGATCAGCTCAAAGCTCAAAAGATCGTGGATAGATCGAAAATGAGAAGGTGGTTTAGTAGGATAATTTAGGGTCGTAAGGATTGTGTTCGGATTAGATTGCAAAGTGGAGCCACATTGGATGTGTTCTCGAATGGTTTTGTATGTCGGGAAGTCAGATAAGGTATTGGATTCCTGCTTTTGAGTTGAGTAGTGATGGTTGCTCTTTATTGGTTAAGGTCAGTAGGAGCAAGGATTCGTCCAACGTCAATATGTGAGTTCTGATAAGGATGGGTTCTATTATTGGAATGTCATTGTATGATAGGGTCGACTTTTATCAAGGATCTGGTAGGTGGTCGGGGTGGATATGTTTTCGGGTATCTATAAATTTATTTAGGACAGATAGGTTTGTTCGGTTCGGGTTGTGAAGTTGAGTCTTTGTGGGAACAGGTTTGATTGGTTATGTATGTCTGGGAGTCAAACATTTTTCAGGGTTTTCAATTTTAGGTATAGCGGTTGGATACTCTTTGGCTTAGAAAAAAAGTTAAGGTTCATTCTTCGTTAAGGCTTGTGATATCTGCTAATTTGGGTTCGACAACAGTAAGGATGGGCAGTCATCAGAGCGAGGTGACTTCCTCACTCATGTTTAGGATTCAGGGAGTTTATTCAGGATCATTTAGTTCAGTAAAGGAGATACTAAGGAATGCTTTCGAGGACGAAATCTAATTTAAGTGAGGGAGAGTTGTAACACCCTGTTTAGGATCATTACGAGATTCAGGGTCGTCAGCTGGAATTCGTTTATGTAAAGGCTTTGGGCCTTAAAGATGCAATATTTAGACCTCTTGGAAAGAGGTAATGATGGTTATGAGATCTAAACCCTTGAATTGTGTTTTGAAGTCAAAGGGTTAAATGGAAAAATTCATAGGCCGGGTTCTTGCATGATATATGGATTTATGTTCAAGAAGTTTTTAGTTATATAATATTATATATCTCTCCAATACATTTTTGTGGATATAAAGAACGTCGAAAACGGATTTTGAACGAAGAAGTTATGACCGTTTGAAGTTCGGACGGTTTTTGGGTCAGCTGCGTATGGTGGGCGTAAATTGAGTATGTTGCGAGTACTGAGTATGCCAGAGTACATTGGGCGTAAATTTAGTACGTTGGGCGTACGCGACCAGTGCCCAAACCCTATTTTCGTGGTTTTAGCACTATTTAAGCTCCTTAACTCCCCTAAACCCATTCCATTCTCATCCTCTACCTCCCCAACACCCTCTCTTGTAACCCTAACCCTAGATTGAGCCTTATGAGCAAAAAGAAGGTGTTTTTAAGTGTCCTGGAGTGTTCTTGGTGCACCGTGGAGAAGAAGGAACTCATTGAAGAAGTTTTGGTTGCATTGGAGCTTGTAGATCCAAACTTTGTTCACATTGATCTTTCTTGTAGAAGTATTAAAGTTTGAATCTTGATGATGAAATTGTTAGATCTAGCTAGTTTTGGGTGTTATGAGCTTTTGGTCTGTAGCACCCGGTTCCTGGTACGTAAATCTTATTTGAGTATTTCCTTTCTTTTAGCCTTGGACTCGGCGAGTCATTGGTACGTAAATCTTATTTGAGTATTTCCTTTCTTTTAGCCTTGGACTCGGCGAGTCATACGTCCGACTCGCCGAGTGGATGCGGGACCCGGGACACGTTTAAGTTGGCGACTCGGCGAGTCACAGCTGTTGGATGAAACCCTAAGTTTCAGGGGTTTGCACCCTATTTAAGCGACTTATCCGCCCCAGGCCAGCCCCCATTCTCTCCCCAGAGCTCCCAACCCTCGTTTATGCTTGTTCTTTGAAGAATTGAAGCTTTGTTGTGTGCTTTTGAAGGTTTTGAAGGAGGAAGGAAGTAGATCCAGAAGAAGGGAAGCCATCCAGGCATTATTGTGTTCTTCCAGCAGTTCCTTTGAGGTATAACCCGTTTTCCCCATGATTCTATGCCTATTACTTCATTTAGGTCTTTCTTGGACAAATCCCCAAGCTTGTATGTGCATTATATGTCGTAATAAGATGGTTGGCCTCTGGATCTAGGCAAGATTGAGCTCCAGGAGCTCAGATCTGTTAGCTTTATGGCCCCATGTTGCTTGTTCACCCTAGATCTACCCTTTTGAGACATTTTGAGCCCTAAAATCCATATTGGTGAATATCCACACGTAAAGTTGGAAACTTTACGTGTGATTCGTGTTCTAGAAGTCCAGATTTGTGAATGGCATGGACTGGAATCGAGCAAATTTGTGTATTTAGTGGATGCATGGCAACGACTCGGCGAGTCGTTCATATGACTCGACGAGTCTGCTCGCGAGTCTGCGAGTTTGTTCCCTTTTTCGTAGTGTCGAGTGAGCAGTGAGTCACGAGGTGTGACTCAGTGAGTCGGAAGCTGAACTCATCTATGGAGGTACTCGGCGAGTCAATGCCCTGACTCGGCGAGTTCAAGGCAATCTCCTTAGATCAAGAACAGACTCGGCGAGTTGTTCATACAACTCGGCGAGTCGCAGCATAAGTGTTCTTCGGATGAAGATGGACTCGGCGAGTTGTTCATACAACTCGGCGAGTCGCAGCATAAGTGTCCGTCGGATGATGATGAACTCGACGAGTTGTTCATACAACTCGGCGAGTAGGATGAAGGACTTGAATATCGGTTTAGAAGGTGAACTCGTTGAGTCGTCGCCTAACTCGACGAGTAGGATCGGGATTCAGGACAATCGTTTGGGTAGGGACTCGGCAAGTTGGAAAGCCAACTCGGCGAGTCGGGTCAACTGAAAGTTGACTCTGACTTTGACATAGGGCATGGTCAGGGGTAAAATGGTCATTTTACCCAAAGGTAGTGAGCAGTGTTTGATTGAGTATGTTGTGGGAATTGCAGCCGGAGGATTTCCGGAGCAGCAGTAGCAGCAGTAGGCAGTCAGTTCCCGATCAGATCAGCAGCTACTTCGAGGTGAGTTACCTTCCAGTAGCAGGAGGGGGGCGGTCTACGGCTACAATGTCGGCCCACCAGTAGGAGTTATTTGTAGATGTTTGTCTCTGTGATATTCATCTAGGTATTGCATGTGTTATGTTATGTGCTAGTATGATATGATGTTGTGTGCTAGTGACACTAGGGGGAGATAGTCCCCGAAGTATCCGGTCGAAAGGACCGAAGGGGAGGCCAGCACCCAGATATGTTAGGCAGTATCCGGTCGAAAGGACCGAAGGGGAGGCCAGCACCCAGATATGTTAGGCAGTATCCGGTCGAAAGGATCGAAGGGGAGGCCAGCACCCAGATATGCTAGGCAATGTCCGGTCGAGAGGGCCGAAGGGGTAGGTCGGGCACCCAGATATGCCTGACAATATATGTATGTTATGAGATCATTTGGTATGTGGTACGATGGGGGAACTCACTAAGCTTTGTGCTTACAGTTTTCAGTTTTTGTTTCAGGTACCTCCTCAGCTAGGGGAAAGGAGTCGGCGCGGTAGCAGCATGTCACACACACACTCTCTGGTTTCCGCATTTACGAGATTCTCTGGGATTTATACTCTGATATTTTGATTGGTTGTATGATTTGACTTTTAGCCACGGTTTACGTTGTATCATGGTTTGACCAAACAATGTTTTAACTATTAATGCCTTCTAAAGTAATGTTTTAAAACGAAATTTTCAGACTGTATTTTTTGGGATGTTACAAGTTGGTATCAGAGCCCTGGTTTGAGGGATTCGGACACATCTTCGGGAGTGTCTGAACTCAAATCGAGGGATTAAAAGATTTTCTAAAGAAAAATGTTTTCTAAAATTGAAAAAAAAAGGTTTGAGAAAGAACGAAGTGTGTGATGTGCGCGACCGGCCGAGCTCAAGTAAGTATCCCCCAAAGTACCCATACAAGTTTATGTTATGTTTATCAGCTTTTGTAGAACAGCATGCTAGAATAGGACTAAGGATCTAGGAGTGATGCCTTATGTGCCTGCTTTATGTGTTTCAGTTGTATGAGAGTTGCATGCTAGATA
The DNA here is from genome assembly GCF_002870075.4 of Lactuca sativa. Taxonomy (NCBI): domain Eukaryota; kingdom Viridiplantae; phylum Streptophyta; class Magnoliopsida; order Asterales; family Asteraceae; genus Lactuca; species Lactuca sativa. The sequence continues at coordinate 195,341,724 of NC_056631.2, read as the reverse complement.
TTGAGTAGACAGTAAGTAGGATAGCCTGATTAGGTTATGCCTGGTAGTATGGGCTTAGCACTAAATGCTAGCTCATTTCCTGAAAGAAGATAGAGTTAATTGAGATTGTTACCCTTATCTGAATGTTGCTTGCTTCGTGCTACGTGGGACTCTGAATAATGGGAGTTAGCCATTAGGCGAATGCGTCACGTCACATGCGATCAGGGTTGAATAATCTTAGAGTGCCAGATTTGATCCTACTGCGCAGCTCTTGTTTGAGTCCAACCGCTGTAGGGACGAGTCGGGTACTCGAAGGATTATTTGAGCCTCGTTACATGTGATGGTATTCGGGTAATGGCTAATTGACATTACAAGGAGGCCTGCAGCAACTGAGGACTGGTTAGGGTGGAATTAGAAATTTCCCTAGGGCAAGCCTAGGATGAGTATAGCAGTGATCGGCAGTAGTGAAAGGGGATATGGTGGAGTTGAGGCAGTCCTTGAAGAAGGTACGGATAGATGTGGAAGGTAGTATGGGCCCGGACTACTGAAAGCAGAGGATCCGTACCCGAACCAAGGAAGGCCAAGACAAGACCAGGGAACTTGTAAGTAGTTGTGATCCCTCAGGAAATATCAGTATCACTAATGATTGTATTATGTATTGCAGAATGGTGGTACTTCGATCGAGGTCGGTAGATGGCGGTGCAAGAGAGGGGTCAGGTTCGGGATCAGGTTCCGAGCCGGTTGATGAGGGACTACGCGAGTTCATCGCGTCAGAGATCAACAGAGGCATCCTTGAGTCGACCCCCATTCTTTTTGGGTCGATCAAGGAAGGGATCACGGAGTTGATGGAGGATCGCCTTCGGGCGTTCCGGAGTGATATGGCATCTAGCCAGTCGGGATCTCGCACACTGTCCTTCAAGGACTTCAGGGGCAGTGGTGCGCCGGATTTCTATGGGGTGAAGGACCCCATTGCTGCTAGGCGATGGATTGCAGACATCGAGTCTGCACAGTTGACTAGCTTCTGCCCCGAGGGGTCGAAGGCGAGGTATGCAGCAGGGTGTTTACGGGACCGAGCCCGGGATTAGTGGGAGTCAGTGGGTGACTCGTTGGGAGCCTCAGCTATCGAGGCTATGACCTGGTCGGACTTTGTGACCAGGTTCAGGGCAGAGTTTGCGCCGGCTATCGAGCTTCAGTAGCTGGCCAGGGAGTTTCTAGACATGAGACAGACGACGGAGACTGTGGCGGAGATTACCGCCAAGTTCCGGGAGAGGGCTTTGTTGGTGCCCCAGTATGCTGGTGACGAGGACATGAGGAGGACTCGTTATCATGATATGCTACGAGCTGACATCCGGGAGCATGTTAGCTTTTCGGCTTGCCCTACCCTGGACTCCATGATTGCTAGGGCGAGGGAAAGGGAGATAGATTTGGAGCACATCCAGAAACGGAAGGCAGAAGAGGGTCAGTCAGGAGGGGCTTCGGGGAAGAAGCCCAAGGGATCAGAGGCGGGGCCGAAAGGCCAACAGGGACGGGGACGCTGCAGGAAATGCGGCAAGGCGCACGAGGGAGCGTGCAGGATGGGATCATCAGGCTGCTACAAGTGCGGCAAGTCTGGGCACATCAGCAGGGATTGCACTGCTCCGGCAGTAGTTATTCAGACATCAGAGTTGCTATGTTTCCACTGCAACCAGAGGGGCCACAAGAAGGCCAATTGCCCCCAGTTGACAATTTCAGCGCCGGTGAAGGCGCCAGCTCCAGCGACCCTGCGGATCACGGATGGCCGGCAGGGCAAGGCAGAGGCTCCAGTGATGAGGAGCCAAGCATTTCAGCTGACTACCGAGGAGGCACGCGCCGCACCCAATGTGGTGACGGGTATGATTCTTTCCCTCTATCTTATTTTTATGATGTTATGTTATTGATATGTGCTCCGTATATATATGTATACATTAGGATCGTTCCATGTGAACGGCCTTCCGGTTCAGGTATTGTTCGACTCGGGTGCGTCCCGATCATTTGTTTCCCTTGCGCTTAGCAAGAAGTTTCATGAGTCATCGGGCGAGTTAGATTGCCCTTTGGAGGTGGAGATTGCTGATGATCGATCGGTGCGAGCATCGATGGTATTTCGAGATTGCGTGCTGCGTTTGTTTAAGGAGCGCTACTTGGTAGATTTGGTTCCCATTCCGTTGTGTGGGAACAAGGTGATTATAGGCATGGATTGGCTGAGCCCTAATGGGGCGGTGATAGATTGCGCGCAGCAGCTAGTGCGGGTTAGGACCCCAGGCGGGGGAGAGTTAGTAATTCATGGCGAGAGGCCACTGTATGGACCCGCAATATGTTCAGCAGCGAGGGCGAGGCGCTACCTTCAGCAGGGATGCGCAGGATATGTCGCGTATGTGATGGATACCCAGGAGGCGGGTAAGGCGACAGTAAGCGAGGTTCCGATGGTTCGAGACTTTGCAGATGTTTTCCCGGAGGAGCTTCCTGGGATACCTCCGGAGCGACAGGTGGAGTTCAGGATTGACCTTGTTCCTGGTGCGGCTCCGATAGCCAAGGCGCCGTATCGGTTGGCTCCTCCCGAGATGCAGGAGTTGTCTACGCAGCTGCAGGAGCTGCTAGACAAGGGATTTATTCGCCCGAGCAGTTCGCCCTGGGGAGCCCCGATCCTGTTTGTGAAGAAGAAGGACGGGTCGCATCGGATGTGTATAGATTACCGGGAGCTGAACAAGGTAACGGTGAAGAACCGTTACCCGCTTCCGAGGATTGATGACCTCTTTGACCAGCTTCAGGGAGCATCTTGGTTCTCCAAGATTGATTTGTGTTTGGGTTATCATCAGATGAGGGTCAGGGAGGAGGATATACAGAAGACCGCGTTTCGGACGCGCTATGGCCATTATGAGTTCGTGGTGATGCCGTTTGGGCTCACCAATGCTCCTGCCACGTTCATGGACCTCATGAATCGCGTATGCAGACCGATGCTGGATCAGTCTATGATAGTCTTTATCGATGATATCTTGGTTTATTCCAAGACTCGGGAGGAACATGAGGAGCATGTGAGAGAGGTGTTGGAGACCCTGAGGAGGGAGAGCTTGTATGCCAAGTTCTCCAAGTGTGAGTTTTGGTTGCGCGAGGTGCAATTTCTTGGACACCTCGTCAACCAGAACGGGATTATGGTCGATTCGGCCAAGGTCGAGGCCGTGATGAGATGGGAGGTTCCGAAGTCTCCATCTGAGATTCGGCCAAGGTCGAGGCCCTGACGCGGCTGACGAGGAAAGTCGTGGTCTTTCGGTGGGAACCCGAGCAGCAGGCTGCATTTGAGACGCTGAGACAGAGACTGTGCGAGGCGCCGATCTTAGCCCTGCCAGAGGGCGTAGAGGATTTTGTGGTTTATTGTGATGCGTCCATTTCTGGGTTGGGCGCGGTACTGATGCAGAGGGGGCATGACATTGCCTACGCTTCGAGGCAACTCAAGCCTCACGAGGCGAACTACCCGACGCATGATTTGGAGTTGGGGCGGTGGTTTTTGCCCTCAAGATTTGGCGACATTACCTCTACGGGGTTCGATGTACCATCTACACGGACCACAAGAGTTTGAGGTACCTCATGGATCAGCCGAATCTGAACATGAGGCAGCGTCGGTGGTTGGATGTGGTGAAGGATTATGATTGCGAGATCCTTTACCACCCGAGGAAGGCCAACGTGGTGGCCGATGCGCTTAGCCGCAAGGCGGCGCCGATCAGGGACCTTTGCATGAGGATGACCGTGGTGAGTCCCCTGTTGGAGCAAATCCGGGAGGCTCAACAGGAGGCTATCAAGGAGGAACATCGGAAGAGCGAGCGTGTGGTGGGTCAGGTTTCCTCGTTTGATTATGATAGCCGAGGACTATTGACATTACACCGTAGGGTGTGGGTGCCGTATCACGGAGGTGTGCGCCAGACTTTGATGGAGGAGGCGCACAAGTCCCGATTCTCTATTCATCCCGGGGCGACGAAGATGTATAGGGATCTTCGTCTAGATTATTGGTGGCCCTGCATGAAGCGGGATGTGGCATGGTTCATCGAGCGGTGTTTGACCTGCAGGAAGGTCAAAGCCGAACATCAGAGACCGCATGGCAAGATGCAGCCGTTGGATATTCCACTGTGGAAATGGGAAGATATCACGATGGATTTTATCACGAAGCTTCCCAGGACCGCGCGTGGAGTGGATTCGATTTGGGTCGTCGTGGATAGATTGACCAAGAGTGCTCATTTTATTCCGATTCAGGAGAGCATATCGGCCGAGAAATTGGCCGACATCTATATCAGGGAGATTGTGGCACGGCATGGGGTGCCAGTATCGGTTATCTCGGACAGGGATGTGCGTTTTACTTCTAGATTTTGGAAGAGATTTCATGACGAGTTGGGCACTCGTTTGCATTTTAGCACCGCTTTTCACCTGCAGACGGATGGTCAGAGCGAGCGGACCATCCAGACTCTGGAGGATATGTTGCGGGCGTGCGTGCTAGACTTCGGTGGTAGTTGGGATACCTATCTTCCCCTGGTCGAGTTCTCATACAACAACAGCTACCACGCGAGTATTGATCGTCCTCCATTTGAGTTGTTGTACGGACGAAGGTGCAGGACCCCGATATGCTGGGGTGAAGTTGGCCAGAGGGTCATGGGGAGCACCGAAGTGGTGCTCAAGACGACCGAGAGGATTCAGCAGGTCCGGAGCAGGCTTCAGATTGCTCAGAGTCGGCAGAAAAGTTACACCGACAAGCGTCGATCCGACTTGGAGTTTCAAGTCGGGGATATGGTTCTCCTGAAGGTGTCACCTTGGAAAGGCGTCATCCGATTCTGGAAGCGGGGCAAGTTGGGCCCGAGATTCATCGGACCGTTCAGGGTTGTAGCCCGGGTGGGCAAGGTGGCGTATAGGTTGGATCTGCCAGCCTCAGCCAGATCCACAGCACTTTCCATGTTTCTCAGCTGCGAAAGTTCCTAGTGGACGACTCGGCGGTTGTGCCGTTAGAGGACATTCAGGTTGATGACAGCCTGAATTATATTGAGCGCCCAGTCGCAATCCTCGACAGGAAGTCGAAGCATTTGAGGAGCAAGAGGGTGGAGCTAGTAAAGGTGCAATGGCAGCACCGCAAGGGTTCGGAATGGACTTGGGAGCCAGTGGACGAGATGATGGAACATTATCCCGAGCTGTTTCAGGATCGAGCAGCAGACTTCGAGGACGAAGTCTAAAATAAGTGGGGGAGATTTGTAGCACCCGGTTCCTGGTACGTAAATCTTATTTGAGTATTTCCTTTCTTTTAGCCTTGGACTCGGCGAGTCATAGGTCCGACTCGCCGAGTGGATGCGGGACCCGGGACACGTTTAAGTTGGCGACTCGGCGAGTCACAGCTGTTGGATGAAACCCTAAGTTTCAGGGGTTGGCACCCTATTTAAGCGACTTATCCGCCCCAGGCCAGCCCCCACTCTCTCCCCAGAGCTCCCAACCCTCGTTTATGCTTGTTCTTTGAAGAATTGAAGCTTTGTTGTGTGCTTTTGAAGGGTTTGAAGGAGGAAGGAAGTAGATCCAGAAGAAGGGAAGCCATCCAGGCATTATTGTGTTCTTCCAGCAGTTCCTTTGAGGTATAACCCGTTTTCCCCATGATTCTATGTCTATTACTTCATTTAGGTCTTTCTTGGACAAATCCCCAAGCTTGTATGTGCATTATATGTCGTAATAAGATGTTTGGCCTCTGGATTTAGGCAAGATTGAGCTCCAGGAGCTCATATCTGTTAACTTTATGGCCCCATGTTGCTTGTTCACCCTAGATCTACCCTTTTGAGACCCTAAAATCCATATTGGTGAATATCCACATGTAAAGTTGGAAACTTTACGTGTGATTCGTGTCCTAGAAGTCCAGATCTGTGAATGGCATGGACTGGAATCGAGCAAATCTGTGTATTTAGTGGATACATGGCAACGACTCGGCGAGTCGTTCATATGACTCGGCGAGTCTGCTCGCGAGTCTGCGAGTTTGTTCCCTTTTTCGTAGTGTCGAGTGAGCAGTGAGTCACGGGGTGTGCCTCAGTGAGTCGGAAGCTGAACTCATCTATGGAGGTACTCGGCGAGTTCAAGGCAATCTCCTTAGATCAAGAACAGACTCGGCGAGTTGTTCATACAACTCGGCGAGTCGCAGCATAAGTGTTCTTCGGATGAAGATGGACTCGGCGAGTTGTTCATACAACTCGGCGAGTCGCAGCATAAGTGTCCGTCGGATGAAGATGAACTCGACGAGTTGTTCATACAACTCGGCGAGTAGGATGAAGGACTTGAATATCGGTTTAGAATGTGAACTCGTCGAGTCGTCGCCTAACTCGACGAGTAGGATCGGGATTCAGAACAATCGTTTGGGTAGGGACTCGGCGAGTTGGCTTTCCAGTAGGAGTTATTTGTAGATGTTTGTCTCTGTGATATTCATCTAAGTATTGCCTGTGTTATGTTATGTGCTAGTATGATATGATGTTGTGTGCTAGTGACACTAGGGGGAGATAGTCCCCGAAGTATCCGGTCGAAAGGACCGAAGGGGAGACCAGCACCCAGATATGCTAGGCAGTATCCGGTCGAAAGGACCGAAGGGGAGGCCAGCACCCAGATATGCTAGGCAGTATCCGGTCGAAAGGACCGAAGGAGAGGCCAGCACCCAGATATGCTAGGCAATGTCCGGTCGAGAGGGCCGAAGGGGTAGGTCGGGCACCCAGATATGCCTGACAATATATGTATGTTATGAAATCATTTGGTATGTGGTACGGTGGGGGAACTCACTAAGCTTTGTGCTCACAGTTTTCAGTTTTGGTTTCAGGTACCTCCTCAGCTACGGGAAAGGAGTCGGCGCGGTAGCAGCATGTCACACACACACTCTCTAGTTTCCGCATTTACGAGATTCTCTGGGATTTATACTCTTATATTTTGATTGGTTGTATGAGTTAACTTTTAGCCACGGTTTACGTTGTATCATGGTTTGACCAAACAATGTTTTAACTATTAATGCCTTCTAAAGTAATGTTTTAAAACGAAATTTTCAGACTGTATTTTTTGGGATGTTACATGGTCATTTTAAGTGCATAAAGTTTAGATCTTGAAATTTTGTGACCTTGTTATGGATAAAGTTGGAAACTTTATCCATCTAAACATCATTTTAATTCAGATATGAAGGTTGGAGACTTGTATTTAATGGATTAAGTTGAAAAAAATGCACTTTTGGTGTAATGACGTAAATTTTCAAACAAATTTTTCATTTTAAAATCGCATACTTTTCATAACATATTGTATAAAAATCTCATTTATTCAAATTACAAAGCACAACTCCATTAACAATCCAAGATCCTCAAAACATAACTCTTTCTCTGGTGTGTACAATCAAGCCGGTGCCATCCCGCGATCCTGAGAAACCTGAAACACATAACACGATAAGCACAAAGCTTAGTGAGTTCCCCATAATACCACATACACCAAATTCGCCACTCGAGGCTATACTCTGTAGGAACCTCTGGTCCATGTGTCCCAGAGGGACCCTCTAGTCTCGTAGCTCGTTGGACCCTCTGGTCCAGTCTGGTTGAGCCTTCCGGCCTCATATATCGTTGGACCTTCCAGTCCAGTCTAAATAACTCATAGCATAATATCACATAGACAAGATGCATAACTCAAGTAAGCACATAAGACCTTCCGGTCACACATAAATACCACTCTAGGTAACGTATAGTGAGATGACTCACCTCGGTTAGCAGGTAACCGACAAGCACTCAAAAATCTTGGACTAGCCTCCGCCTATCACATAAGACAAGAATCTCAATCATTATCCGCCTTATTACCCTTTATACTTTAAATCCCCTTTTCCTCTTTTGACCCTCAGGATGGGTAAAAGACCATTTTACCCCTCCTTGGCCCCACCTCCCCCCTTACTGGTCCACTTATGAAGTCAGGAGAACTCAACATGGGTCAACATTCTATGTTGACCTGACTCGCCGAATGCACACCTGTGACTCGCTAAGTCCCCTCGAATTCTCCATGACCTTCTTAGGGTTCGCTCAGCTCACTGAGTTAACTCCCAACTCGATGAGTCAACACTGGCCAAGGCTACTGGGTCACACCCGCTACAACTCGTCGAGTCATCCCCTGGACTCGGCGAGTTGGCTCCATCGGATTTCTCATTCAGCCACCTGAGGTCAGATCTGTAACTCCAACTCATAGATCTGACCTCCTAATACCCAAAAGTCACATCAAGGTCTAATCTTGATATCCATGCATAGCATATTTTGCTCTATATGCCATTTAGACTCCATTAAAGCTTCCTACCTTCAAAACCTCATGTTTGCACAACAATGGCTTCCTACTTTCTGACTCTCTGGATCTTACAAGGTCCAGATCTATGGCATACTCAGAAGAAGGGGGTTTGATGCACCAAAAACCCCACTAAAAGTGATATGAGCCCTAATTTCTCATACTCAAAGGATCTATTCAATAAAACAGGAAATGTAAGGGCTTCATACCCTAATATGAAGCTGGAGATGGGGATGACATAGATCCAAAAGCTCTCTTTTTGATCCTTGCAACACCCTTGATCTTCTTTCCAAGGAATGACCTCCAATGAGCCCCTTTCCCTCTCTTGCTCACCAATGACTCTAGGGTTTCTCTCAACTGACGAATGACATTGATGGGGTTTGTCAAGGAGGCTATAAGTGCCTTTAAATAGGCCCAGGCCCGAGAGAATTAGGGTTTCTGCCAACAGCGCTGACTCGGCGAGTCATCTCTCCGACTCGTCGAGTCCATTCATTAACCACGTCACCAAGTTGCGACCCTACTCGACGAGTTGAAGCACCAACTCGTCGATTCCCTCCAAAACCCTTGAATCAAATACTTAAAACAATATACTTGGTAAACCGGATGTTACAATTCTCCCCCACTTGAATTAGATTCTGCCCTCGAAATCGCTCCTTAACCACACATAGATTGAATCCAGCAACCCGTAAAGCACTACCGAAAGGATCTCCTACCACACCGATATCTTTTTCCATGGACACCTGAATCCACACAGAAATTCCCAAGTCCAGAACCAAACCAACCCTTCTGCCGCTAAGTTACCCCTTTCTGACATTCCCAAAATCTGGAAACTCTAGTGGCCTGGCCCGCCGCCAGACCGCCCATTCAAGCTATCACCATGATATATGCTCCTAGAACACCAACCTTGATAACTTACTACTCCACTGATTCACACAAAACAAAGTCCAAAAATCGGCAACTGATCACTCATACCAAACGATCTGAATCACGCCCTAAGGAACGAAAGGGATCACATACCACCAGGGACTCATCCACTAAACTATAATCAGAAACCGTCCGAATAATAAACTCTCATCATCCTGATCTCAGACACAAGAGAAATAATCATGCTCACTCGGAAGTCCTCAACCTCTAAAGTCGTAATCCTTCACTTTCTCACAGATATCTCTTTTATCATTTAGCACCTGGTCAACTCTCGACCCTACAGTCGGACCTCCAAAGGTTACCTACTACATGTCTCAAAATGTCTCGCCGCCTTCCCCCTCTCAACAACTATCTCGGTCCATTGTGACACACCAGTCACGAAATTCTCACTATCCCAAGTGAATATTAAAATCCCCACTGAAGATCGGCTCACCCCTGACCTTTATCGTCTACGGCTCATTAGTTCCATGCATCTTGTGGTACCTCTCGAACCAATCACTGACATACACTGGTCTAAGACACCAGATGACAACCAATACCCTTCAACATGGAACTCATCTCTGAATCTGGAATCTCATCTCGCCTACCCGATGCACTACCAGAGCCAAACTAAAACTCGAGAGTTTGGTCTGACTCAGATTTGGAAACACTCGTCCCAATGAACCACTCAACTTATGACTCATGACCTGCAACCCATGCGTACCCCACGTATCCACCTCCCTTTGGTTGCGACAACCACTACTCAATTCAGAATATAACGACTCCCGACAGATATGGAGACCCCAGTCTCGCCCCTGCTTCGACCACCAGGCTCCGACACACTCAAATATTAGGGCTACCCAAGCCTAAAACTCTTTTATGTCATGCTCTTATCAGAGAGTACTTCATCACAACATTCTCTCGCTGACTAGTGGGTACTACAGCCCCCCGCAGTATCACAACGACCTCCCACTAAATAGTAAGTACTATGGCTCCCCGCAGCATCACAACAACCTTTCACTGAATATTGAGTACTACGGCTCCCCGTAGCATCACCACAACCTCTCGCCGAATAGTGAGTACTACGGCTCCCCGTATCATCACCACACTCCTTTGCACTAATTCACTGAGACAGTAGCTCCCCGCAGTCTTAACGCACTTGATCTTACCACTTCACAATTTCATCCTCAAGTCGACGCCACATTGTGATCATTAACTCATGCCATGCGTACCAACCATAGATAGGTGTACACACTACTCGACGAGTTGAGGCACGAACTCGTCGAGTCCCTCCAAAACCCTTGAATCAAATACTTAAAACAATATACCTGGTAAATCAGATGTTACATTT